>NC_031496.1:360479-470479 GCF_000237925.1 Schistosoma mansoni
GAAAGAAAGCCATGGGCGGCCAGACCAAAACGTGGCACAAATCCATGAAGTCAGTGACAATTGGACTGAGCCATGTTGGTAGGTAGGTGTAGACTATCTGGTTGGGATTCGCGAGATGATAGCAATCGATGGTTAGAGACCTTGAATGACATGGTTCAAAATCGTTTACAATGGCGAAGGTGCATCCACTATTTGTGTTCTCCCAAATTCTAATCTAATGAATTCTTCATGTCCGTATCCTTTTTTCTTTTCAAATTTATTTCACTGTATTATACTCCTTCAATAACATCTTTAAACCCTAATCTTTCCAGCTGCTGCTTATACTCTTACTACTCCTACCACTATTGGATTTGAATTGACAACTGCATCTTTGTTAATGTGGTATGGCTACTCGAACTGATGTACGTACGTACGAAGTTCTACGTTGTGACTGACTGACTGAACCTGCATCCACAATGTAATGAATTACTCGTTCTTCGTTTAACATGGTGAATATTCAAAATGTATTCATTGAATGATTGAGCGAAATGCAATCAAATAAAGAATTTCTACCATTGTGTTAGAAACTATCTATGTCAATATTAATTCTACATCTTTCAAAGTGACATTAACGTGTATGGATTATAGTAGGAATGATGGAATGAGGTCAAAACTAGACAATCAGTTCAACAGTGTATGATGTTCATTGTTTTCTTCTACACACACACACACAGCGTGTCTAAGGATACAGAGAAAGAGAGAGATAGGGGGGAATCGATTTCAAATAGTCTGATCATGTTCGAATTTGATAGATAGAAATCCATTTGAAGTTTCATTTAGATTAATTAGTTCAGAAGGGGTTTTGTGGAGATTTCAGTATTTTCATAGTTGAGATCATGAGTCAATTGAAGCTAGATCACCATGGAAAACCTGGAAGCACTGGACAGCCGTTTCGTCCTAGTATATAATTCTTCAGTAGTGCACATCCATGATCCCGCCTCGCGAGATTCGAACCCACCACCTACCACTCTCGCACCAGAGCACTTAACTGATAGACCACTGGCCGACAGCCAACGGTGTTAATGTCTAACTTCAACCAATCCACGATGTTTGAGCAACCGTTCACGAATTGTCTTCAGTGAGTTGATATCTCTACAACAGACGTGGTTGAACTCCACTGGTCACTGCTTTCCATGATAGGACGAAACGGCCGTCCAGTGCTTCCAGGTTTTCAATGGTGATCTAGCTTCAGCTGACTCATGATTTCAACCATGAAAAAAGATTAATTAGTTGATATTGTGAACTGGTGATCGATTGATTGTCTTGGAAATGTGTTTTTTGAACGACGTGAAACTCGGTGAAGTATAACAGATTAATGACATTTCCAGATTTTCTTCATATCGAACACTGTGTAAAACGACTTGTTCAGTTCACTTTCATCTGATCTTGATACGACCTATTGCATTTAACATTTAATTTAATTGACAGTTTTAGGCACTTAAGTAAATGTGTATGTTAAAACCATTTGATTACGTAATAATTGATACTTGTGATGAATAATCTTGAACAGCAAATAGTTTACGTTTCAGCAATGTAGTTCTCTTTTTGACTGAATGAAATATTTGAAAGACTAACATACAGATTTCAATATATCAGACTTTGATATAGTTGTGTCGAGTCATGCGGGTAGTAAACATGCGACACTTGAAATCAGGATGCTAACATGAATCAGTTGTGTTAAATGGTTGGATGTATTGAGAAAGAAATGGTGGATCTGTCTATCGTGTTAGATCTCATTCGTCAATATTGATAACAGTGATGGAGGTGATAATATCATGCGGTGTGGAACTTGGATAACCGAGTCTCTGATAGTGGGATGTTCCCACTGAACTGTGTGGTTTATAACTGACATCCTGTAGGAATGGCGACTTTCAAGTCCTAACTAGTCAATCTTTATTGACAAATATACCATCGAGTATTGCTTGTATTCACAAGTTGATCGTTATATTTAGACACTAGTTAAATGTAAAATCCATGACACAGATTTCGTCTTATTCTGTACTCATCATCCAAATGTTTTTGAACTCTGTTAAAAGCGATAGATTAATAGATAGCTGACGGAAACCCTATTCACCCAAAACTCATGTTATTTTTCATAAGACTAAACAACTTTAATCTTTTTCAGCAAAATATGAAAATTTTATGACACATTTTATCTACAGTCAGATAATGACAATTAGATCTGTGGTGATAAACAATATGTGACATTATTTACTTAACATTTATATAAAAGATCCTAAATGCCCAGGTATGGCCAATAGTGAAGAGAGTCCACTCTTCCTCTCCAAATGCTCTCACATGGATACGCCTATATAGCCTATCCAAGGGAAGTCTTACTCACTGCCTTCTCGCGACATTACCGTTGTTTACGAAATTGAGTGGACGAAAAGCGAATGTCCTTCGCTTTAATCGGGTTGGTGGACATGGAAAGTCCACCTAGGGGAGTTGGAAAACCCTCATTCTTAGCCAATGGTGCACATGGGCTCCAGTATCCTGAGGGAACAAATGGCATATGAATCAATCGTTGGTCACCGGCTAGCATTGGACTGCATCTCCTCACGATGCTCCACTGCCTTGTGGATCAGACCTTTAGGTCGAAGGCTCCGAATGTGGTCCTCTAAGAAAATCACCTGCTTCTGTTTGGGCACCTGAGTAGTATCACAGCTCTCACACAAATCAAATGAGATTTGTGTGGCGCATATACGTCTGGTGCTCCTTTGTACCAATATTTATGTGTTTGAATAAAATAAAATAATTTATTTAAAGTTTGTTTTTTGTTGTTATATAATTTAAGCTTATTTCGTTCATCAGAATAAATAACACACTTACTCCTGTTACTCCAAATGGAGCATAGGTCGCCGACCAGCATTCTCCAACCTACTCCGTCCTGGGCATTCCTTTCTAATTCTATCAACTTTTCATTCATTCTTCTTATGTCTATCTCCATTTTTCGGCGTACTGTGTCCTTTGTTCCTCGTCCTCTTCGTTGACCTTCAGGATTTCATGTGGGGGCTTTCCTCAATGTATGTCATATACACCTCCAGTAACAAAGAAAGTGACTATCATATATCTTGTACCTCCATCGATTATCACCATTATTTACTTATCCTTAGTTGAAAGCATGAGTCAATTAAAGCTAGACCACCAAGGAAAACCTCGAAGCACTGGACGGCCGCTTCATGCTATTATGGGACTCCTCATCAGTGCGCATCCACGACCTCGCCTCGCGAGACTGGTAGGTCCTGGGTTCGAATCTCGCGAGTGCGGTATCGTGGATGCACACTGTTGAGGAGTCCCACAATAGGATGAAACGGTCGTCCAGTGCTTCGAGGTTTTCCTTGTTGGTCTAGCTTCAATTGACTCATACTTTCAACTATGAAAATACTGAATTCTCCAAAAAACCCCTCCTGATTATCTTTAGTATTATATTTATAATTCACCTTATCATTACATGCAGCATCTCTACAATTGAAGAACATATGGAACTCAAAACAACTGTCAACTAACTTCAAAGTGAGAATCTTCAATACGAACGTCAACACAGATAGTTCTATAGTACGGAGCTGAAACTTGGAGAACTACTACGGCCATCATCAGGAAGCTACAAGTATTTATAAACAATTGTTTACGTAAAATACTCAACATTCACTGACCGGATACTATCGGCAACAGCGTTTTATTGGAGAGAACAATTCAACTTCCAGATGAACAGGAAATTAAGAAAAGACGTTGGAAGTAGATGGGACATACATTAAGAAAATAACCAATATGCATCACAAGGCAATCCTTAACTTGGAATCCGGAAGGGAAGCGGAAAAGAGAAAGGCCAAAGAACACATTACGCCGGGGAATAGAAGAAGACATGAAAATGATGAATAACAACTGGAGAGAACTGGAAAAGATTGTCCAGGACAGAGTTGGATGGAGAATGCTGGTGGGTGGCCTATGCTCCTGGACGAAGGTAACAGGCGTAGGTAAGTAAGTTATCATTAAATGTTTAGAAACACCCTTAAATATCACATAGACAATGAAAGCACTTTATCCCTTGGTTAAGTAATTAGTTAATTACAAAAGTGTTTTTTCTTCTCTAGTTGTATGTTTCCATTTGTTTATTAGTTACGACCTAGATAACTTTACTGATCCATCTTCTTCAAATGTTATCATATATATATATAGAGAGATTCAATGAATGCCCCTTAGATGAATGATTGAAATAGGATTGTAGTGATTCATTGATTTCGATTTCTTTTAGATAAAATGATGAATGATTTTAACTATAGTCTAAGACTTATATAAGTCACTTCTATTTGACCTTAAATATGATGATTACTTCATTAAATAGGGTTAATTTTTTTTTCATATTATCATGTTTATACAAACTAATCTTGTAAAGATGGATAGTGGGAAACAGTGGAATTCAGGATAGGTGAATGGTACTAGGTCCGAGTCTCAGGGTGGATATCAATTATGAAATGGAGGTATATCCAGCTGACGAGTTCCAAATCGGACGAAACACGCCTTGTCCTAGATTCATTCTACTGCTAGATACTATCCATCTTTGCGATATGATGGTGGTTGGAGGTGATCAACAGGAAACCCTAGACCTGGGTTTCGTGTTACTTGACACTCGTCAGCTAGGTGTACGTGTAATCTTGAGGGAACTGGTGCTCCCTGACGGATTCGATCCCGTGTCCAAGTAGCACGAAGCCCGAGTCCAGGGTTCCATGCTGACCAACTCCAATCACCATCTCATCTCAACATAGTGCACGCAGTGTTGAGCCACCTAGACTAGTAGCCACATTGCAACTTGTTCGATAGCATTCGATCAGCACTAAGAAGAACTTGACACTCATGACATTGATCACCACCCAATGATCAATCAATTGTGACTATCCATCTATACTTATAATGTTTGTGACTTACAGGAATATCAAGGCAATATGCACAGTATGCATATATACCAATAAGAGACTGACCAATTACAGTTCGGCGAGACTATAATTTATGGACGAGCCAATTGGAAGAGTATGAGGAATTTCAGAATTACAGCGCCAATTTCAGTACCTGATGCTCATGTACAATCGATTCACAGAGGATTTTAGAGAAGACTTGACAATTAAGCGGTTACAATAAATGAGACTATTAAGAAGTTCCTTTTTTTGTAATTTCGGTAATCAAATGACTTGTAGACCTTATGCAGACTACCGTAATGATGTTATCTTTCGATGTACTATATGTTAGAGGAAGAAGTCTGCTAGAATAGGAACTTTTTTCTCTTGATCCAGATTGAGACTAAGGTATATTGTAATAATTGCCTCGAACTGTATAATAGAAGCACCAGTATTAATGGCTACAATATTTGCAGATGTTACTGAAGCTTCGGCTGTTCAGTGGTATGAGTATTGTAGGGACATGTCCATAATAAAAATGACAAACTTACACAACCGGAGTACATACAAACAATATTGAAGCTATGTGGTCGAGGCTGAGAGAGTTTTTGTGACCTTATCATGGCTCCAGAGACCGAGTATTATGGAGTTATATATGCAGGACTTTCTCTACCTTCTGCATTACGATTTAAAAACCTTTGAACCTCTTTCTAACCTTGACAAGTTTTTGGGCCATGTAAAAGAAGTGTATCCACTTTAATTCTTTGGTGTTGTATAATACATTTTCACTCTATGCTAGTTAGAGGCGGCCAAACCAAAACGTGGCATCAGTGCTTGAAGTCATTAACTTCTAGTATAAGCCATGTTGGCAGATGCAGACTACTTAATCAGGGTCCGCATGACTATCGTAACCAATGGTTGGAGACTCTAGGTGACATGGCTCAGAATCGATCACAATGGCGCAGGTGTATACACTCTTTATCTTCCCTTAAACCTTGAGATTAAAATTGCTTCATAACGTTCTTCCTTCCTATACTATATCCTTATATACAAACTATTTTTTATGTATTAACACCACTAAATCAACTAATTCTATGAATCCGGTGTTCATCTTGTTGTGCTAACGATGTATGGCAAGTTGGACCGATGCATATATGTGCCTGGTCCTACGTTGTAGTTGACTGACTCTATACTAACTGTCTTCTGATTGGCTAATATTTTTCAAGGTCACTTAAGATTCGTTGGTAGGTCGTCCATAAATTATAGTCTCGCCGAAATATCTACAAAATCTTGAAATTATGCATTATATCATGACAATGATCAAATTATACCGCCTACTCAAATAACTACTTATTATGTACATATTAGTCAATATATCTAAATCTTAGTGTATAAGTGTTGGGGATGTCAAATCCCCAGAACTTACTTGGTAAATGGCTTAATCTTGTAGTTTTATTTTGAAAATTTGAATTTAGCTGTTTTCGCGCCAAAAGCGCTCTTTTTACCTTCACGTCATATTTCCCACCTGTAAACTATCTTAACCGCTATTGGTCCATTGTTTCTTTATGTGTGCTATTTACTAATGATGCTCAAGGACAATTTGTTACTGTATAAATGCGCTTGACTTTTCCCCTTATTTGATTGCTTGTACTCGGCTGCTTACGGAATACACATATATTCCCCTACTTGCCTTGGACTTCTTCATCTAGTTAGCGGGGCCTGGGACAACAGATTAGAATAGCTTATCGTGTCATTGTGTCATTGGCTTTCGTTCGTTACCGCGGAATCGATTTGGTTTCAAGCATAACAATTGGCGACGGTGGTTTGGAAACATGGATCCTTCTAGACTCGAATCATTACTTGAACAGCAGCTGAAGCTCATACAAATGCTGACAGACATGAAAGTTTCGCCCCCTACACAGCCTAGCACAGCTAATGCAACCACAGCACCATCAGTAGACGGCATCGCAAATAGTATTGCTGAGTTTCATTATGATCCTGATGCCAACGTTACTTTTGACATGTGGTTCCGGCGTTATGAAGACCTATTTAAATTTGATTTTGCTAATCAAGATGATGCTTGGAAGGTACGACTGCTACTTCGGAAGTTGGGTGAAAGTGAGCTGGACAGGTACTGCAACTTGATCCTGCCATTGAATCCACGTGATCGCTCTTTCGCAGACACAGTCCAGACACTAAGCCAACATTTTGGGGACAATTCATCATTGTTTAACACCCGTTACCGATGTTTGAAGCTGGTTATGAACGAAGACGATGACTTCCTTACGCACGTGGGCATCGTTAACCATGAATGCGAACGGTTCCGGTTAAAGTCTTTATCTGAAGACCAGTTCAAAGCCCTTATCCTCATTTGCAGCCTTCAGTCCCAGAAGTTCAGTGACATAAGAGCGCGACTACTATGTCGATTGGACCAAGATCCAAAACTCACACTAAATGACATGGCTAATGAATATCAACGCCTAGTAAATCTACAACGAGACACGTCGATGGTTGAGAGTGGTGGGTCTAGTCGATCGGAAGTACGAGTAATCCAAAAGACAACTAACCAGAATCAGTGCGCTCCCGCTGCATTCAGTCCAACTCATTTCAGCCCAATTCGACAGACCAGAACAAATCCCTCCACTCCTTGCTGGCATTGTGGTGCATGGCACTACGTAAGGAATTGCCCATTTAAGCAACACCGATGCAGGAAGTGCAAGGTCGTTGGCCACAAGGACGGGTTTTGCCTTAAGAGCACACCAAATCGATCCAGTAATACCAAAAAGATGGTTCCAAAGCCCTGTAGCTCTTCTTTGAGCTTGGTATCTTCTTGTCAGAGCTCATCACCAGGTGAGAGGAAATTCATTAACATTAATATTAATGGACATTTTTTTAGATTGCAAATAGATACCGCATCAGACGTCACCATCCTCTCACACAAAAATTGGATCAAAATGGGTAGCCCAAGCCTGCAGCGAACAACTCAAAAGCCTCGTACCGCATGTGGTAATTTCCTACACTTAGCAGGACAATTGGAATGCAGAGTGACCTTCCGGGAGTCGTCATTTACCGGGGTATGTCATATAACTCCAGCTGATCTAAATTTACTTGGTTTAGATTGGTTCGATCAACTGAAATTGGCTGATGTCCCACTAAATACCATATGCCACATGATATCACAACCTCATGGCACTGAATCGTATACCAGGAAGCTAATGGCGCAGTTTTCATCGATTTTCCAGCCTGGTTTGGGACAGTGTTCTACCATAAAGGCAACTCTTCGTTTGAAACCTGGAGTTAAGCCTGTCTTTCGTCCCAAAAGACCCGTGCCTTATGCGACGTTACCAACAGTAGATGAAGAATTAAACCGCCTCCAACAACAAGGAGTAATTACTCCCGTTTCTTACTCCGCCTGGGCAGCACCGATAGTGGTCATCAAGAAAGCAAACGGCACCTTACGAATATGTGCTGATTTTTCTACAGGTCTAAATGCAGCCCTTGAACAACATCACTATCCCTTACCAGTTCCTGCAGATTTGTTTACGATGCTGAATGGGGGAAAATTCTTCGCAAAACTGGATCTCGCTGATGCTTATTTGCAAGTTGAAGTAGACGAAGCATCTAGGGAGCTGCTTACTATCAACACTCACCGTGGGTTATTTCAGTACAACCGTTTACCATTCGGTGTCAAGACTGCACCATCTATTTTCCAACAATTAATGGATACTATCTTATCGGGCATCCCGGGAGTCGCGGCTTACCTTGATGACATTCTAATTGTTGCCGCAACGTTAGAACAGCTACATGAACGAACGACATCGGTACTGAAACGCATTAGTGAAAACGGGTTCCGGTTACGACCTGAGAAATGCCAGTTTTTATTACGGTCCGTAAAGTATTTGGGGTTTATTTTTGATGCTGACGGCCGCAGACCGGATCCTGAAAACGTCCAAGCGATAAGACAGATGCCCACGCCCACGAATATCTCCGCACTGCGTTCCTTCATGGGACTGGTCTCTTACTATGCCGCGTTCGTCCCTTCAATGCATGACATTCGTGCCCCACTGAATGGCCTACTGAGCAAGAACAGTACGTGGAACTGGACTAAAGAGTGTGACGCAGCATTCTGTAAACTGAAGTCCATCATCAGCTCGAAATTGTTATTAACGCACTACGATCCATGCATGCCAATCATTGTAGCTGCAGATGCCTCAGCGTATGGCTTAGGAGCCGTCATTTCTCATCAGTTTCCAGACGCATCAGAGAAGGCTGTCATGCACGCATCCCGAACACTGACCCCGGCAGAAAGGAAGTATAGTCAGATAGAGAAGGAGGCTCTCGCCCTGGTGTTTGCGGTGCGGCGGTTCCACAAATTTTTGTACGGTCGGAGGTTCACACTCCTTACGGATCACAAGCCCCTTCTCGCAATTTTTGGTTCGAAGTCTGGCGTCCCGGCCCACTCTGCAAACCGTCTCCAACGATGGGCTTTGATCCTCTTGGGGTATGATTTTGACATTCAGTATCGACGCACCAAACATTTTGGTCAAGCAGACGCATTGTCACAACTCATCAACGAACACTCTACGACCGATGAAGATGCCGTTATCGCTTCTCTTTCGACAGAAGACCACGCGCAATGCTACCTGACAACCGCTGTTCGTGCTTTGCCAGTCTTAGAATCTGAGATACAAACTGCTTCCAGAAACGACCCCATCATTAAGAAAACGATGAACTACATCACCAATGGCTGGCCATCAACTGAACTTGACGGTGACATGAAGCAGCTTTACCATCGTCGTGGCTCATTATATGTCGTAAATGAATGCTTGATGTTTGGAGATAGAGTGGTGGTGCCAGAATCCCTACGACCGAGGGTGCTGAAGCAATTCCACATTGGTCATCCAGGCATAAAGCGTATGAAATCCATCGCCAGAAGCTATGCTTACTGGCCCCTCATGGACCAGCATATCGTGGATCTAGTAAACAAATGTGCTCAGTGTCAACAAGCTGCAAAGTCCAATGCGAAGGTACCGCCGGTCCCATAGCCACAGCCTGAGCATCCCTGGTCTAGGATACATATCGACTTTGCCGGTCCAGTCAACGGAACCACATATCTTGTCGTGGTCGACGCCTTCCCAAAATGGCCGGAGATTGTTCCCGTCACTCCACCAATGACCACCCAGACTCTGAAACATCTGACTGAGTTGTTCGCACGAAACGGATTACCGGAAGTGATTGTATCCGACAACGGTTCGCAGTTCACCTCGGCGCAGTTCCAAGAGTTCTGCAAACGCCTAACCATCAGGCATCTTCGCTCCCCACCTTACCACCCACAATCGAATGGGCAAGCGGAAAGGTTCGTGGATACGTTCAAGAGGGCTCTGATTAAGTCAAAAGGGGAGGGGACGCCAGTGGAAACACTGCAGAATTTTTTATTTGCCTACAGAACGACCCCCAACAACACGCTGCCGGAGCAGAAGTCCCCCGCAGAGATCCTCATGGGAAGACGGTTGAGGACCATCCACAACTTGATGCTGCCGAAAACCACACCACCACTAGTACAAACCACGTCCCGGAAGCTACCCACGTACAACGTTGGATGCCCAGTATTCGCTCGGGACTACAGAGCAAATCGTGATCCTTGGATCGAAGCACGTGTGGTTAGACGGGTGGGAGAAGTCATGTATGAGGTTGAGGTAGGAACGGACAGATGGACCAGACATCGAAATCAACTACGCAAGCGGTTAACACCAGAGCGCCCATCGACCGAAGTAAAGATTCCGCTGGACGTACTATTGGATACATTTAATCTGCCGGCAGTCCCAACGCATGAAGAAGCACAAAAGGTCGACCTACGGTCCCGAAGATGGTCACTGCGCCAACGGTGACAGACAGTTAGAATGCAGGTGGACCCAAAGAATGTCCGTTACTAAAAAGGGGAGGTGTTGGGGATGTCAAATCCCCAGAACTTACTTGGTAAATGGCTTAATCTTGTAGTTTTATTTTGAAAATTTGAATTTAGCTGTTTTCGCGCCAAAAGCGCTCTTTTTACCTTCACGTCATATTTCCCACCTGTAAACTATCTTAACCGCTGTTGGTCCATTGTTTCTTTATGTGTGCTATTTACTAATGATGCTCAAGGACAATTTGTTACTGTATAAATGCGCTTGACTTTTCCCCTTATTTGATTGCTTGTACTCGGCTGCTTACGGAATACACATATATTCCCCTACTTGCCTTGGACTTCTTCATCTAGTTAGCGGGGCCTGGGACAACAGATTAGAATAGCTTATCGTGTCATTGTGTCATTGGCTTTCGTTCGTTACCGCGGAATCGATTTGGTTTCAAGCATAACAATAAGTTTATATTTAAGATTGTAAACTTTCATAATCGTTTAAGTCATTAGCTAACTGAACTGAGTAGTATAGTGAATACAGTATTATATGTAGTAAAACGAACATTGAAATGGAGGTTGACTCAATTGATGAGTTCCAGATGAAATGAAACGCACGTTCTAGATTCTATTGCTACTCATATACCTAATACACTGAGACACTTGTAAGTAAAGGTTGTGTCGAAATAATTTGTTCAAAGTGTACGAAAATCAACACTAGCGGTCATTTATAGTCCCCCATATTACCAACGGGATAATATTAAAACCTTACTGATATCATAAATCATTCCATTCAAAATTTGTTTGACTATTACAAAGACAATAACTTCTAGTCTTCCTTTAATCAGTTCAAGTATTATTTCAATAGTATAATGAAGTGAAATATGTAATTATGAATGAAATTATTAAATATTATCTTATTATATAATGAACCAAAACGTAACATCAGTGCTTGAAGTCATTAACTTCTAGTCTGAGCTATGTTGTTAGATGCAGACTACTTGATTGGGGTCAACGTGACTATCATAACCAATGGTTGGAGACTCTAGATGACATGGTTCAGAATCGATCACAATGGTATAAGTGTATACATTCTTTATCTTCCTTTAAACCGTGAGATTAAACTTCCTTCATATCTGTCTTTCTTCCTATACTATATCCTTATATACAATCTTTCTTTTATATACTACCACCACCACCACTAAATTAACTACTTCTATGAATTCAGTGTTCATCTTGTTGTGCTAATGAATGAGGTATGGCATCTTGAACCAATGCATATATATACCTAGTCCTACGTTGTAACTGACAGACTGACTGGCCGACTGACTGAAAATAATAAAATTTATACAGAATGATTTACAATAACAAACTTACAAATTACAAGCTATTGTTCAATAGTTTCTTTGTTTGAATGAATCATCATTTAATTATGATTATTTTATAATTTACTGAATAAATTAACTATATTTGTAGATAATAAGTAGTTATTTAAGTAGGCGGTATAATTTGTTTATGAATTCAAGACATGTATTTCATTCTATTTGGAACCTATCAACTAAGTGAACCTCTACGAAATTGCGCAACCAACTTCCAATGTACTGAGGTAGATACCTGTCTCTACCTAAGATGGATTAGCTCCACTGGCCACGACTTCTCACTAGAACTCCAGGAATTACCTCAAGGAGCCAGTCACTAGTGAGCATATGATCATTATCACAAGGTTCGAGCCGGAGCCCTTAACCGATATACCACTCAATTGACTCATGATCTTAACTATAAAATTACTAAATCTCCACAAAACCCCCCCTTGTGATAAGTGAACCTCTATCTGAATGTTTGTTTTACTATAAATGACATCCTCTGTTGATTTTTATACACTTTGAACAAATTATTTCGATACAATCTTTATGTACGAATGTCATGGTGTATTAGGTATATGAGTAATAATGGAATCCAGGACGCGTATTTCATTCCATTTGGAACTCATCAATTGAGTCAACCTCTATCTCAATGTTCGTTATACTATATACAATACTATATTCCCTATACTATTCAGTCTAGTTAGCTAATAATTTAAACGAATATGCAAGTTTATTGTCCTGAATATCTATAACAAGAAATTACACACTTAAATATGAACTCATAAACTAAGATTTAAATAAACTCTTCAAGAATGACATCGAATAGAACAAAATAGACAATGTAATCATTTATGACAATCAATTTCTCAGTTGTCTGAAGAGTGAGCAACTGAAAAATGTAACTATTTCTTAATGCCTATATCATGTAACCATGTTTACTTACTTGATAATTTACTTAAGCCTGTTACTTCCAATGGAGCATAGGCCACCGACCAGAATTCTTCAACCCACTCTGTCCTGAGCCTTCCTTTCTAGTTCTATCCAATTTTTGTTTATTCTTCTCGTGTCTGTCTCCATTTCTAGGCGTAATGTGTTCTTTGGTCTTTCTCTTCTCCTTTGACCTTCAGGATTCCATGTGAGGGCTTGTCTTGTGACGCAGTTGGGCGATTTCCTCAAAGTGTGCACAATCCACTTCCAGCTCTTCTTCCTGATTTCTTCCTCCACTGGAATCTGGTTTGTTCTCTCTTACAGTAGAATGTTGCTGATAGTGTCTTGCCAACGGATCCGAAGTATTTTGCGTAGACAACTGTTAATAAACACCTGTATCTTCTGGATGATGACTTTCGTAGTTTTCCACGTCTTTGATCCATACAGTAGAACCGTCTTGACATTTGTATTGAAAATTCTGATCTTGGTGTTGATTGACAATTGTTTTGAGTTGCAGATGTTCTTCAGTTGTAAACATGCTGCTCTTGCTTTGCCGATCCTCACTCTCACATTCGAATCAGATCCACCGTGTTCGTCAATGATGCTGCTCAGATATGTAAAGGTTTCTACATCCTCCAAAGCTTCTCCGTCAAGTATAATTCGATTGGTGCATGTTGTATTATGTCGGAGAGTTTTGCTTTTCCCTTTGTTTATATTGAGACCTACTGATGCTGAGGCTGCTGCTACACTCGTCGTCTTCTTCTGCATTTGTTGTTGCGTGTGTGATAGGGGATTCAGATAATCTGCGAAGTCTAAATCGTCCAACTGCATCCTATCTGTCCACTGTATCCTGTGCTTCCCTCCAGATGTTGATGTCTTCATGATCCAGTCGATCACCAGGAGAAAGAGAAAGGGTGAGAGTAAGCAACCTTGCCTGACACCGGTCTTTATCTCGAATGAGTCGGTGAGTTGTCCTTCATGCATGATCTGGCAGTTTAATCCATCATAAGAATTCCGTATGATATTGACTATCTTCTCAGGCACGCCGTAGTGTAGAGGAAGCCTCTATAGTTTTGTCCTGTCCATGCTATCAAATGCTTTCTCGTAGTCAATGAAGTTGATATAGAGTGATGAATTCCATTCAATTGATTGTTCCATAATGATATGTAGAGTTGCGATTCGGTCTGTACACGATCGATCCTTACGAAATCCAGCCTGTTGATCTCGAAGTTGAGCGTCCACGGAATCCTTCATCCTGTTTAACAATACTCTGTTGAAGACTTTTCCTGATATTGAGAGAAGAGTGATTCCTCTGTAGTTATCACACTTGCTAAGATCGCCTTTCTTTGGTATCCTGATCAGAAGTCCTTCTTTCCAGTCTGTTGGTACTTGTTCTTCATCTCAAACTTTACTGAAGAGAATGTGGAGTATCTTCGCAGTTGCTGTTACATCTGCTTTCAGTGCCTCTGCCCGGATGTTGTCTGGTTCCGCTGTTTTGTCGCTCTTGATTTGTCTGGTGGCCATGCTGATATCTTTAGTCTACAAGAATCCAGTCAAAGGGTTCATCAAATATTCCTTGCGAATAGTGGTATTAGTGTGTCCTATTGAATATAAACTCAAAATACTAGACGAAGATAACAAATTGGCTGTTGATATTGTGAACCTTTATTTTCTGGGACTGCTAAGATACGTGTTATGTATTCCCAACAGCTAGCCACCTAGACTCGAGATGCTGATAGATAGGTATGTAAGATGAAAGAAGGCTAACGATTGCTAAACCAAACTATATCATCAGTTTATAGTCAATGACTGTTAGTCTAAACTTCATTAGTAGATGTGCATTACTCAATTGTATTATTTACGATAATCACGAACAGTGTTTGTGGATGTTGAGTGACATGGTTCCACGTCGGTAGCAATGATAAAGATGTATTCAATCACTTTTATATTCTAGTTCTTCAGTTTTAGTATTTCTTCATATTTATTTTTTCATTTTGTCTTTTCAAGGCATACCTTCAATACTTAATCTCTCTCATTGTCATTGTTATTGAATTATTTGATGCCTGAACTACTAATCCTGTTATAATTTGATATACTAACCCGAACTAACTCACGTTTGACTCAGGCTCTATGTTGATTATGACTGACTAACTGACTGACTTTAATTTATTTCTTATAACTCTAAATTATCTTCTTGCGCCTGTTACCCCTCGTCGAGGAGCATAGGCCACTCACTAGCATTCTCCATCCAACTCTGTCCTCAGTAATTCTTTCCACTTGATTCAGGCTTTTATTCATTCTTTTCCTGTCTTCTTCTGATTTCCGACGCAATGTGTTCTTTAGTATTTCTCTTCCCCGTCTCCCCTTCAAGATTCCAAGCAGGAGCTTAACTCTTGATGCAGTCCGATGATTTCCTCGATGTGTTTCTCATCCACTTCCAACGTCTTTTCCTGATTTCTTCTTCAGTTGGAACCTGGTTTGTCCTCTGCCATAGTAGGCTATTTATGATAGTATCCAGCTAATTGACATTGAATATCTTGTGTAGACAATTGTTTATAAATACTTGTACATTTCTGATGATGGTTGTGGTAGTCCTCGAATTATCAGCTCCATACAATAGAACTGTCTTGACGTTTGTATTAAAGAATCCGACTATGATATTGGTTGATGGTTGTTTTGAGTCCCATATGTTGTTCAAGTGTAGGAATGTGACCCTTACTTTGCCAATCCTTGCCGAATTCGGTGGCTAAATGGATATCACGATAACATTTGAAGTGAATGGTATTGGGTTCGAGTCCCAGAATGAATATCAGCTCCAGGATGCAGATAGATCCAACTGACGAGTCCAAAATAGGACAGAACGAGATTTGTTTTAAAAATTAGACAAAATTACAATAATCATCAACAAAAACAAACAAACAAACAACCATACTATGTCCCGATATTTCCATAATAGTCCATTAAACAGTGTACATATATTGACTATGTCTAATTCTATGTGATAAATAAATAATCATGATATAATTACATATCATAATTATAATGTTGATTCACGTTGTTATTACCTGTTTAGTAGACATGAATTGAAATCTTGATTAATGGACAGTAATGTATGAAGTAAGATTAAAGTTGAAAATGTTATACTTTTTTAAGCTAAGACGGATGGTGGTTAGTTGTAGAATCCAAGACAAAGCGAGTTTCGTCCTGTTTCGGATTCATCAGATGGATGTAACTGCATACCGGAGCTGATTTTCGTTATGGGACTCGAACCCAGTACCGCTCACTTCTAACGCTATCGCTTTATCCAATTAGATACTGGGTTCGAGTTCCAGAGTGCTGAGATTCAGGTACATTCAGCTGATGAGTCCCCACTAGAAGGAAACGCGTGTCCTGGATTCCACTGCTAGCCACCATCCATCCCCGCTTATAATGCTTGTGACTCATGGCAATATCGAGGCCGTCCGTACAGGATGCATATGTGACTACAACAACAGACTGATCAAATGCACTCCTAAATAACAATGGGAAGATACATGTAAACAACAACAAGTGAATATAACTTCACCCCATTGCACAAACAGATGGCTATCAGGACTTAGCAGCTAAGTGGATAATGTGATGGTGTTTGAAGAGAACGGTACTGGGTTCGAGTCCCAGAGTGACCACATCAATTGTGAGATACAATTACATCCAGCTGACGAGTCTGAAGTGGGGCGGAACTCTTTCTGTCCTGGATTCTACTGCTAGCCACTATCTATCTTTGCCTTTCTAATAATGCTATGAATATCATACCCATTGCACAGAGGAGTGAGTATCTGTGTTTACTAGTTCAGTGGGCATTTGAATTGAAAGGCAATGTGTTCGCGTTCAGATGTGGACATCAATACACTTCGTCAACGAGTATAAAAAAGGACGAAACGCACAATTTGGCTCCCATTGCTAATGATAAATCCATTTATTCTATAAAATCTTGTCAAAAATGTCTATGTCAAGGTGATCTGCATAGTATGTATATATCTCAACAAAGACTGATCAAAATTAATTTTTGAATATAAACAACGGAATAATTCATATCCTTTCTGATAATAATGTTCGGTAATTTGAGATATTCTCTTTAAGAACGATTCGAAGGGTTCGAATCTCGCGTGTGAAATCGCGCGGATGCGCACTGCTGAAGAGTTTCATACTAGGACGAAAACGCCGTCCAGTGCTTTCAGAACGATTCGAAGGGTCCGAATCTCGTGTGTGGGCCCGTAGATGCGCACTGTTGAAGAGTTTTATACTAGAACGAAAAGGTCATCCGGAGCTTTCGGGTTTTCAACGGTAGTCTAACATTCATCGATTGACGATCTCGATTAGAAGGATTTCTTTATTTTTATTATTAAAAAACATTACATTCATCCTGAAAAGTTCCAATTCTTTTAAACTTTATATCGTTGTTTTTGTTGGGGATGTTAGATCCACAGATTATTTATTTCTTTATTTAAACACATAAATATTGGTACAAGGAAGTACCAGATACATATGCGCCATACAAATCTCATTTGATTTGTATGATGGTTGTGATACTGTCCAGATGCCCAAACTGAAGCAGGTGGTTTTCTTACGGGGCCACACCCGGAGCCTTTGACCTAAAGGTCTGATCCACAAGACAGTGGAGCATCGTGAGGAGATGCAGTCCCATGGTAGCCGGTGGCCAACAATTGGTTCATATGCCATTTGTTCCTTCAGGATACTGGAGCCCATGTTCACCATTGGTTTGGAATCAGGGTTTCCTAACTGCTCTAGGTGGACTTTCGGTGTCCATCGACCCGGTTTCAAGCGCAGGACATTCGCTTTTCGTCCTCTCAATTTCGTAAACAACAGTAATGCTGTGAGAAGGCAGTGAGTAGAACTTCCCTGACAGAGGCTATATAAATGTGGCTATATGAGAGCATTTGGAGAGGAAGAGCGTACTCCCCTCACTCTCGGCCGTACCAGGACATTTGGGGTTCACTTGGTAAATGCCATATTTTGTAATTCTATTCTAAAAATTTGGATTTCTTTGTTTTCGCGCCAAAAGAACCCATTTTTACCTTTATGTTGTATTTCCTACTTGGGAGGAACTTAAATGCTATTGGTTCCTTGTCTCTTTTAATATGCTATTTTGTAATGTTTCCCCTAAGTATACTTTTATTCTGTATAAATACGCTTAAGTTTTGCTTATTGTTGTTGTTCGTGCTTCTGGATGTTTGTGGAATATATTTCTCTATTTGAACTAGGATTTCTCTCCCTAGTTAGCAGGGCTGGGAAGCATCAGAATAGTTAGTTTATTTGGTCATTGTCACTGAGTCTTCGTTCCGTTCGTAGATTAGGTGAACTCGTAATCTCTTCAAACATACCAGTTTTTAATATTAGGGATTAAACAAAACTCTTGGACTTTTACTCGGAGACATGAATCTTTAGACATTTCATCACAAACCTTAACTACCCAGTTTTGAATTATTATCCTCTTAAATTATCATCTATATGTGTTGTATGCAGTATAAGCGATATGGCCATGTAGAGCTGAAGGTCTTATGTGAGACTGGAGGTTCGCCATTGACATTGTGGATGGCTCGGCATTGCTTTGGCAAGTTTTACTGGCTGTCCATGTGAAAAGTTGTTTGGCAGATTAACCGATTTCATTCATATTGGTGGTTGCTTTTCAGTGTTTTCAAGGGTCATTGTCATTCAAGCATTTTAAGGTATGTCGCCATCGCTAATATTAATAAGTTTGACTGTCGTGTAAGCGGAATGGGTCAACTTTGGTCTGTTCATGCTGTGGATAATTGATTTACGCGATCACTGATCGGAATATTTATACAAGGGATGTAAATGTGTATATGAATGGTGCGAATGGTCCACTAGGGTACTTGGTACCTGTGCGGCTAACAATGGAATCCAGGATGCGCGTTTCAACCCCTTTGGGACTCGTCAGCTGAATGTATCTGCGTCTCACAATTGATATGGTCACTCTGGGACTCGAACCCAGTACCGTTCACTTCAAACACCATTGCATTATCCACTTAGTTACTGAGTCCTAATAGATTTTTTATTGTTACCATCTAACTAACATTTTGTTGTTGCCATAGTTGTTGTTGTTGAATAACATGATTAACATTAATATACATAGATACATGTAAATGTAAATTAAATGAAATCAAATTATTCCACCTACAAATTTAATTTTATTTTGTTTATTTTTATTGACTAAGTTGATCAATCCTAAAAAAATTTATGTCATATGATGGATCAAGTACAAAATCAATTTGGAATTCATTAATTATTCTTTATATTAGTTATGTAATAAGATTGTAGAGATGGTTGAGTATAGATGAATAGATGGATGTTGACAATAACTAATCAATATTAAGATCTACAAGACAAATTGTGAGCCATATGTTGAGCAATTTGAATACTTCCCTTCTATCTGATGTTTGGGCCTCCAAATGCCTTGGTATAGCCGAGAGTGGGGAGAGTTAATACTCCCTCTCGAAATGTTCTCACATGGCCACGTGCATACAGTCACGACGAGATAAGTCATACTCACTGTCTTCTCGTGGCATCATTGTTGTTTACAAAAGTGAGAGGACAAAAAGCGAATGTCTGATGTTTTAACCGGATTGGTAAAGGCGGAGACTCCACCAAGGGAAGCTGTAAAACCAACATTCCAAACGAAATTCTGTACATGGGCTCCAGGATTCCAAAGGAACAAATGGCGTATTAAGCAATCGTTGGTGACCGGATACCATGGGACTGCATCTCCTGACATTGCTCCACTGCCTTGTGAATTAGACATTTAGGTCGAAGGCTGCGGTCGTGGCCCCCTAAGAAAGCCAGTTGCTTCGGCTTGGGCGCCCGAGCAGTATCGAATCAAGTGACTTGTGTGGCGTGTATATGTATTCGGTGATTTAAACATACACATTTACTTTCGTGCCTACAACCGTCAATAAATCGAACGTTAAATGCGATAGGTCGTATCAATATCAGATTGAAGTGAACTGAACAAGTCGTTGTACACGGTGTTCGATATGAAGAAAATCTGAAAATGTCATTAATCTGTTATACTTGACCGAGTTTCTCATCGTTCAATACACATTTCCAAGACAATTAATCGATCACCAGTACACAATATCATCTAATTAATGTACATGAAACTTCAAATGGATTTCTATCTATCAAATTCGAACGTTATCAGATTACTTGAAATCGATTTCCCACTCTCTCTGTCTCTGTATCCTTAGACACACTGTGTGTGTGTGTAGAAGAAAACAATGAACATCATACACTGTTGAACTGATTGTCTAGTTTTGACCTCATTTCATAGTTCTTACTATAATCCATACACGTTAAAGTCACTTGGAATGATGTAAAACAAATATTGACATGGATAGTTTTTAACACAATGGTATAAATTTTCTATTTGATTGCATCTCGCTCCATCATTCAAAGGAATACATTTTGAATGTTCATTATGTTAAACGAAGAACGAGTAATTTGTTACATTGTGAATGAAAGTGAACCACTCAACTATTGAGCATAGAATTAGAGATGATTAAATGATTGATTATTGTTCGTTCGAAACTCATCAGACTAGTGTACACTCATATTCCTATATATGATCCCACCGGGATCCTCCAAAATCAATAACAGTCAGTTAGAGATAACGACGTCGTCATATAGAACTCGTTGACTCCATAGGTCACTGCTTCTCACATATCATATACCAGGAAATCAGTTATGTAATTGATGAATACATGATGATGATGGTAATGATATATTTACGTGATTAAGTAGAGATTTGTAAGCTATTTGATAATAGATTTCCACCACGTAATGGACAACAATAAGATGGTAGTTGTTTGGAAGTGATGTATGAGACTGAAAAACTATTTCATTCCAACCGAATGAATCGAATCTATCAAATGTAGTTAGAAATCACTTTGCTTTAGTTACTCTTGTGTTGAATGATTCAAATGTGATGGAGGAATATTGTTTAGTGATTTGTGTAGTATACCCTGATTGATTATATTTGAGTCTTGTGGTAACTACTCTATCTGAGTACTATTCGTTTTGAGATAAGAGGGTGATTGGTGGTAGTCAACAGGAAACCCTGGACACGGGTTTCGTGCTACTTGGCACTCGTCAGCAAGGTGTACCTGTCGATCGTCACCCCAATTAACTCAGTGATAACGTCTCTGATTGTGAAGCTGGGTGACACGAGATCGAATCCGTTAGGGATCACCAGTTCCCTCAAGATTACAGGTATACCTTGCTGACGAGTGCCAAGTAACACAAAACCTGGGTTCAGGGTTTCCTGTTGACCACCTCCAGTCACCATCTTATCTCAACATAGTGCACACAGTATCGAGCCACCTAGACTAGTGGCCACATTGCAACTCGATCGATAGCATTCGATCAGCACTAAGAAGGACTTGACACGCATGACATTGATCACCACCCAATGATCAATCAATTGTTACTATTCGTTTTCATAGGTTTTATTCTTCTACTAATGGAATGACGATTGATCCATTTTGAGTGGTATTCTTGCGAATCATTTACCATTGTAAAATACTTTAATGATATATCTTATTACTTGAGTTACGTAATACATTTTTGTTTTGCATTTTAATTACGTAATCACATGAATTACAAATCTAAATAATCAAAGTCTACTTATGACCACTTGTATAGACAATCAATCTTGTGATGAATAGAGAAACAGATTTGGTGAATATGTAATTAATGGTGAGGAAGTAAACAAATCAGCTTTTTTAGAGGAATGGTATTAAGTAAGGACAACTATTGTTGAACGAAAAGAAATGAATGAAACAATAGAAGGATGATAGTATAGCTTGTGACCACTTTGTAATTTATCCATTTTTCACCAAGTAAGTTAAGTTTACCAAGATACCAGGGAGAATACTGTCCAGCGGACGCTGTCTTGAGGCCAGGAGAGGAGGCGCTAGTTGGGGCGATCTGATGAGGGGAGGTGATGTCGTGTGTAGTGTTCTATGGGTCATCGTTAACTGTCTGTGGAGAGAGACAGTGGCACCTGTGGCTGCTGGCTGGATGGACATAGGGTATAGATTGCTCAACGGGTCAATGGAGTGAAGATGCTGAACGTCCCGGGTGTTTCGTGAACATCGAATTTTGATGGCCTAATAGATCGACGGAGCTGGGAAGATCAGAGCGCTGTGGAATTGACATTTTGATGAGGAACATACCATATGTAATTAATGGTGAGGAAGTAAACAAATCAGCCTTTTTAGAGGAATGATGTTAAGTAAGGACAACTATTGTTGAACAAATAGAAATTAATGAAACAATAGAAGGATGATAGTATAGCTAGTGACCACTCTTTAAACAGGAGGGGTTTTTTGGAGATTTCAGTATTTTTCGCAGTTGAAATCATGAGTCAATTGAAGATAGACCACCATGGAAAACCTGAAAGTACTGGACGGCCGTTTCGTCCTATTATGGGACTCCTCAGCAGTGCGCATCCACGATCCCGCACTCGCGAGATTCGAACCCAGGACCTAACAGTCTCGCACTAGAGCACTTGGCCGATTTAATTTATCCATTTTTTAACTAGGTAAGTTCAATTTGGCAATGCCCAATGTCTTTTTGACTATTAGGTTTGCATTTCATCACGAAAAGAAATACTTTGGACTATGGAGCTGGCAACCAACAGTGTTAATGTCTAATTTCAATCAATTCATGATCTTGTGCAACTTTCATTCATTGTCTGTATTGGATAACTGTCTCCATTAAACACGTATTAGACTTCACTGACTACGAATTCTCACTAGAACTTCAGGAAATCCATCTTAAAGATAGATACTAGTGAGCATATGATTATCATCAGAATAAGAGATTTTTGGAGATTGTAGTAATTTTAACAGTTAAATCCATGAGTCTATCTAAGCTAGACCACTATTGAAAACCTGGAAGCACTGGATGACCGTTTCGTCTTAGTATAGGACTTGTTTCAAATATATTTCGGTGACCTGAGATTGTCGTTAATGTTGAAAATTCAAAAAATTATGCTATTTACTTAGATAAACCATCATACAATAAATCCACTTAGTATTGTTTGTTTGAATCTTCCCGGTCACACACAGACTTCCCGTGGGGGATTTTTGACGTGTTAGCTCCGTTCTTCAAAGGACCTTACCGCCGGAGACGGATATCCGTGGGATAAGGCAGGGTGTGCATTTTTAGTGTCGACCTCTTCTACCCCCCCTCCTTGTGGGAAGGCAGCATCGCTGTCATGCTGGTTGTCTGAAGGAACCACCTTACTGCTGTCACACCTCTGTACAGTCAGCAGTACGACTTCGCCTTCGGACATTGGGTTTGCTGCTTTTAGTCTTACCGCTCTTTAACCGTCCTGTCTGGCACGATAGGACCTTGAGGAACGATTGTTCCAGCCAGTACAGCTCGATTGGTTCATCACGATAGGCAAGTCCGACTACCACGTCAAGGTAGCAGCAACGGTCGTGAATTGAACTCAATTATTTTTTCTTTATGTAGATAGCTATTATCCTTGGATACTAACAAAGAGTAATTATTTAAACAAAGCATAATGAAAATGAGAACAAACAAATGCCCTGGTACAGCCGAGAGTGTGGAGAGTCAGTCATCTCCCTCAAAATGCTCCCACAAGGCCACGCGCATACAACCACTGACAGGGAAGTCCTATTTAATTGCCTTCTAGCGTCACGGGTGTTGTTTACAAAAAGTGAATGTCCGGTGTTTTAATCGGGTTGATGGATATGTAGGATCCACCTAGAAGAGTTGGGAAACCCACATTCCAAACCAATAGTGTACATAGGCTCCAGGATCCTAAAGGAATACATGGAGTATTAACCTATTGTTAGTAACCAGCTACCATGGGACTGTATCTCCTGACGTTGCTCCACTGTATTATGGATTAGACTTCTAGGTCAAAGGCTCGGAGTGTGGCTTCCTAAGAAAATTATCTGCTTCAGTTTGGAGACACGGACAGTATCCTAGCCCTCACACAAATCGAATGATTTATGTGGCGCATATCTACATGGTGCCTACTTGTACCAATGTTTATATGTTAAATAAATAAATAAATGTAAACCATAAGCTCCAGTATTTATTCATACATACATACATAGATTTTCACTTGGATTTTTCGAATCATAATTACCATATTCAGTCAGTCAGTCAGCTACAACGTAGGACCAGGCACATATATGCATCGCTACAAGTTGCCATACCTCATTAGCACAAGATGAACACCGAATTTATAGAAGTAGTTAATTTAGTGATATTAATATATAAAAGAAAAGTACACATGGGTATAGTGCAGGAAGAAAGACAGATATGAAGCAATTTTAATCTCAGTGTTTAAGGGAAGATAAAGAGTGTATACACCTACGCCATTAAGATCGATTCCGAGCCATGTTACCTAGAATCTCCAACCACTGGTTATGATGGTCACATGAACCCTAACCAAGTAGTCTGCATCTGTCAACATGGCTCAGACTAGAAGTTAGTGACTTCAAGCACTGATGCTACGTTCTGATTTGCCCACCCCTAACTCTTCCAACCACATTTAATCGTTCCTATTATCACTTGCTAACATATTTTCATTTTTGTCATAGTGAATATGACTATAGCTCTATATCAGTTAAGTTACACAATAGATTTA
This sequence comes from Schistosoma mansoni, assembly GCF_000237925.1. Taxonomy (NCBI): domain Eukaryota; kingdom Metazoa; phylum Platyhelminthes; class Trematoda; order Strigeidida; family Schistosomatidae; genus Schistosoma; species Schistosoma mansoni. Next base: position 385,299 of record NC_031496.1, read on the forward strand.
ATGTTAGAACTTGTGTGTTGATTATTTATTACTGATTTGAAATTATGATTAAACAATGATTGAAAATTTACTATAGAATTAATATGTGGGTAAGAATGATAATGATTGGTTGTTTTGTATAGTCAAATTTGTAAATAGTCTAACAAGTATTAAATGATCACAATTGATTGATCAGTCAGTCAGTCACAACGTAAAACTTCGTACGTACGTACATCAGTTCAAGTTGCCATACCACATTAGCACAGAGACACAACTGTCGATTCAAATCCCATAGTGGTAGAAGTAGTAAGAGTATAATCCAGTGAAATAAATTTGGAAAGAGAAAAAAGATAGAGACATGGAGAATCTAGAAGATTAGAATTTGGCAGAACACAAACAGTGGATGCACCTTCGCCATCGCAAACAATTTTGAGCCATATCATTCAAGGTCTCTAACCATTGGTCGTTATCAACTCGCGAATCCCAACCAGGTAGTCTATACCTAGCAACATGGTTCAGTAAACTTGTCACTGACTTCATTGATCTGTGCCACGTTTTGGTCTGGCCGCCCCTAGCTTTCTTCCAACCTACTCCTACACCATAAAACATTGGATGGTGATCAATGTCATGTGTATCAAGTCCTTCTTAGTGCTGGTCGAATGCTATCGACCAAGTTGTAATGTGGTCACTGGTGTCTAAGTGGCTCGACACTGTGTGCACTATGTTGAGATGACATGGTGATCGAAGGTGGTCCACAGGAAACTCTGGACACGGGTTTCGTGCTATTTGGCATTTGTCATCAAGGTATACCTTTAATCTTGAAGGAACTGATGCTCCCTAACGGATTTTATCCTGTGTCACCAAGCTTCGCAATCAGAGATGTTACCACTGAGCTATCCGGGCCGCGACCTTGCTGAATAGTGCCAAGTAGCACGAAACCCGTGTTCAGGGTTTCCTGTTGATCACCTTAAACCACCATCTTATCTCAAGCATTCTGGTCAAGCTAGTAAGTATTGTTTATCTGAGTTGTGTTGACATCTTGTAGAATAGACACTGAGAAAGAATCTAATGTAGATATTCATTCGTCTAAGTCAAATTAGCATCCCATTTCTATAGACAAGAAAAACGAACGGCGAGATTATAATTTATGGACTACCGTTGAACGAATTCTAAGTGACCTTGAGAAATATCAGCCAATCAGTGAACAGTCAGCATAGAGTAAAAATTGATTATACAAAACCAAATAATTAAAGTGGATACACTTCTTTTATATGGTCCAAAAACTTTTTAAGATTAGAAAAGGTTCAAAGGTTTCAAAATCGTAATGCATAAGGTGGACGAACTCATCCATATGGCTCCATAATAGTTGGTCTCTGGAGCCAATGATAAGGTCACAAAAACCCTTTGTCTCGACCACATAGTTTCATTATTGTTTCTGTGTACTCCGGTTGTGTAAGTTTATCATTTTTATTATGGATATATCCCTACAATACTCATACCACTGAAGAGACGAAGCTTCAGTCACATCTGCGAATATTGCAGCCAATGTTACTGGTGCTTTTATAATACAGTTCGCAGCCATTATTATAATTCGCCTTAGTCTCAATCTCGATCGAGCGATAGAGGTTCCTATTCTAGCAAACGTCTTCCTTCAACATATATTACATCGAAGGACAACATCATGGTAGTCTGAAGAAGATCTAAAAGTCATTTAATTACCACAATCACAAATAAAGGAACTTCTTAGTAGTCTCATTTATTATAACCGCTTAATTGTCAAGTCTTCTCTAAAATTCTTTGTGAACCGATTGTACATGAACCCAAGGTCCGAAGGCGAAGTCGTACTGCTGACTGTACAGAGGTGTGACAGCAGTAAGGTGTTTCCTTCAGACAACCAACATAACAGCTATGCTGCCTTCCCACAAGGAGGGGTGGGGTTAGAAAAGGTCGACCCTAAAAATGCACACCTCGCCTTATCCCACGGATATCCGTCTCCGGTGGTAAGGTCCCAACAAGTACGGAACTAACACAAAAATTACCCACAAAAAGGCTGTGCGTAACCGGCCTCAAGCAATTATCCCTTGAGCACTGCGGCCACGCTCTTAGGTCATTAAGACCACTTCTAACCCAATTTCCTTTTCAGGTACCTCTAGAAGAACCCTTCCACAGTGTGGGCAACCGGGAAGTAATAACTGCCCTCATAACTCTAACAGCACTCAACACTGACATGAATATCAAGTACTGAAATTGGCGCCGTGACCTTAAAACTCCTCAAACGCTTCTGATTGGCTCGTCCATAAATTATAGGTTTCACCAAACCAACCATTATAACACGAATAAAAAAAACATAAATAATAATAATAATTAAAACAAATATTTATTACTACTCTGAAAAAATATGTATCAAAGCAAAATAATGCATATATATATAATACAATAAGTGTGTATTCAGGTATGTTTATCTTTCCATTGGTTCCCCTTAACCCAATCATCAATCAATTAATCAATCAATAAATCAATCGATTAACCGAATCATAGCAACAAGAATTTTAAAACAAAAAAACACAAAAAAATAACAGCATAGTGATTAATAACTTTACTCTTTTCTTTTTTTTTTACATTATTCAAGGAAAAAACAAAAAGAAAAAAAGAAGCGAAAGAAGAAACAACGAAAAGAAAAACAAAAAGGAAACAATAATTATAATGATAAACTATACTATCTTCCTTTTCTTTTTTTTGTACAAATAATGATGGATGAAAAGAATCGAGTGTGTGTGTGTGTGTGAGCGTCATTCACAGGAAAAGAAAAAAAAGACAAATGAGAGAGAGGGGGGGGGGAAGAAAATCAATTCTTCATCAGCTGCCAAATGATGAATCAAAATTCTTTATGTTCTCCATACACATATGCACACACATACACACACAAAGCGAGTGAGAGAGAGAGAGAGAAGGGGGGGAGAAGGAGACCATTTCAAAGAATATATATATTGTCAATAATGGTAACCGATATAGGTGTACGGTCCATAAAAAGTACAGATCACAGAATAAAGGTTTCATGTATATATAGATATATAGAAGCATATTTACATATATATATGTGCTAATTAGGCAAAAACAACGGCATGATTGATTGTACAATTATGGATGAACCATCAATAGAGAAGTATGCAACAACAAAAAAGAATAGTACATATGTATAATGCAATATAACAACAACAAGAAAAACACCAAAAAAAACTTCATTTCCTTACAAAAACAAAACGGCATAGAAACAATATTATCGTTATGATCATGATCATGATCATCATTAACAACGGATCAACTAACGACTAATTATAAGAAATGCTATTTTTAAAAAAAAAACACAAAAAGGGGGATGAAGCGTAGAAACAAGAAAAAAAAGTAAACAATTTAGTTGTTAGGCATTTATTGATCACTTGTTGTTTTACGTAAGACAATTGTTGGTGATAATGAACGTGGTGATTTATTATATTTTGGTGTAAATAAACAACTACTACTACTTGTAGTAGTATTAGTAGTAGTAGATGTACTACTATTATTATTATTATTATTATTTGTAATATTCATTGTTGATCCCATTAATTTTTTACGAAATGAATATTGAAAATCAGATTTTTGATTATTTAAATTAGTAACCATAGTAGTAGCAGTGGTAGTAGTAGTAGTATTAGGTAAAGAAGGGGGACCTAATGAACTACCACGCATACTACGATATAATGATTTGATAGGATTCATATATACAATATTATTACTACTATTATTATGAGTAGTATTATAAGTAGTATGATTATAACCATCTAAACAATTCAAACTCCCATTCATATCTATCATAGATTGTTCAGTAGTATGTTTTAATTCTTTTAAATATTGACGTAAATACATGAATTGTTCTATCCATAATTTCTTGATAGCTATATTAGACATTCTTAAATAACGTACATTAGTTGCCATATGACATGGTATACATTTTTCATGTTTATTAACATGTTCAAAATGTATACGCATATGACAATGTAAACATTCTAATGCTTTTGGTGGATTTAATAAATCCGAACAATTTTTATGACATATATCACATAATATATTACCTAAATGATATGTCATTAATTGAAAATTATGATTCATCCATTGTATAGTAGTAGTATTGCTAGGGGTAGTAGTAGTAGTACTACTACTATTAGTAGTATGAGTAGTAGTAGTAGTATTGCCAACAGAAGTAATATCTTGATTAGATTTACTTGACGATTTCAACATGGATTGATGATGATGTAGTTGTTGTTGGTGTTGGTGTTGTTGTAATAACGATGATGAGGAGGAGGATGTAAAACTTGTATCCCCTAAATCAATATTATCACCATCATCAATATTAGAATCATATATATGATGTACTTTAGTTGGATTTTGATAAAATAATTGTATAGTTCTACATAGATCTTCTTTCTTGGCATGAATTAAATCTAATTCAGTGGCTTCACGTACATGCATAATCTAAATAATAAAAACAAAAGAATAAATGAAAATTAGAGACAACAAATTCAAGAATAATGATATGATATGCTAAAGTGGTTTGAAGGTTATCGTCAGGAATCGTTAGAGTACGCTCTTCCTCGAAAAATGCTCTCACATAGCCATGCCTATAAAGCCAATGACAGGGAATCCTACTCACTGCCTTCTCGTGATGGAGGTGTTGGTTATCAAATTGAGAGGACGGGAAGCGAATGTCCGGTGCTTTAACCGGGTTGATGGCTATGTAGGATCCACCTAGGGGAGTTTGAAAACCTACATTCCAAACCAATGGTGCACATGGGTTCCAGCATCCTGAGGGAACAAATGGCGTATGAATCAATCGTTGGTCACTGGCTATCATGGGACTGCATCTCCTCATGATGCTCAACTGCCTTGTGGATCAGACCTTTAGGTCAAAGGCTCTGAATGTGGCCCCCTAAGAAAACCACCTGCTTCAGTTTGGGCACCTGGGCAGTACCACAGCCCTCACATAAATCAAATAAGATTTGTGTTGCGCATATGTATCTGGTGCTTTCTTGTACCAAGATTTGTGTTTACAAAAACATAAATAAATGAATCCAAATTACTTACCTTTATAGTCTCAAATATGATCACTAATTTATGAGTAATGCAAGCGCTGACTACTATCAAATAGCAAGAAACCTAGATCAAGTAGAGTTTCCTGTTGAATATTTCCGACCACCACGTATACTATGCGGTCTCAAGTCAGTTAAACTAATGGCCACATTACAAATTGATCAGAAGAATGTGATCAGCATTAAAGAATTAGACAACTATCATACTGATCACTACTTAATAATCGATCAATCAAATACTAAAATAATCATTAACAAAAATATAATTTTCAGAAGGGAGTTTTGTGGAGAGACTGATAGGTCCTGGGTTCGAATCTCGCCAGTGCAGGATCGTGGATGCGCACTGCTGAGGAGTCCCACAATAAGACGAAACGGTCGTCCAGTGCTTCCATGTTTTCCATGGTGGTCTAGCTTTAATTGACTCATGATCTCAACTATATAAAAACATAATTTACAACCGTAGTTTGTAAAGTTTTATTTGACATATCCCTCCCACTGTTATAGAATGTACTCATTCTTGGATAAACAATCAACTATTTCATTATCATCACATATGATGGAGTTAACATTGACATTGAACTCTTCTGTATTCTCATCTTTCAATTTTGTCAGTGATTAATATATCAAGGGATGATGATGTAATCTTTTAAATAACTAAAGTAGTCAACTCAATAAATCATTTCATTTTAAATGACAATCACTTCATGAGTATTAGATCATGAAAGAAACAGATAATGAAAATCTTTTTTCAATTATCAGAAGAAGGTTTTGTGGAGATTATAGTCATTCAATAGCTGAATTCATGAGTCAATTAAAGCTAGACTACCATGAAAAATCTGGAATCACTGAACGACCGTTTCGTCCTAGTATAGGACTCCTCAACAGTGTGCTATTACTGAAAACAATTAAGAATCAGTTATTTTATTTGGTAATTTCTGTTAATCAAAAACAAACTGACAACAATTTCAAAGGCTAGTAAATAATACCAGAAGGGGTTTTTGTGGATATTATAGTGATTTCAATAGTTGAGATCATGAGTCGGGATTGTGGATGTCCAATGCTGAGGAGTCCCACAATAGGACGAAACGGCTGTCCAGTGCTTCCAGGTTTTCCATGGTGGTCTAGCTTCAATTGACTCATGATTTCAACGATTGAAATCACTAATAAATAACATCGTAATATTGAACATAGAACATAACACAACAGATAATTTGCAAGAATTCGTTACAGTTGGCAAAATAAGAAAACTTGTCAGCATAATCTTCACATAACTAATTCTATGGAATTGGTTTTAATTCATTCCGTTTTCGCTGTTATAAGAATTAGTAAGGTTATGTATGCGTACTGTAGAGAAGCTGTTTATGGAACCGATTTTCTAAAAACAGAAACTGAGAATTGACTGTAGACAATTGAGGGTTGAAGATATATGTGTCACATTCTAATGTATATGTAGGGACTCAGTAGTTATTATGATCTACAATGACATATACAAGTTCATAATGCCTGGTTAACCCAATAGATACAGAGGAAAAAGAGAAAGCCTATACAAGAAGCTGAATTGTCAATAAAAATGAGTCATAGATCATATACATTAGTAAGTTACCAAATGATGGCACATGGTAGATGACTTTGCCTAAGTGAATAACCCTTCAAATTACATCAGCCTGCACAAACTCTCACTTGAATCACCAAAGAACCTTTGAAATATCGTGTGATTTATCTATTCATGTTCAGTATATCTGTAATGTACGAACAAGTTCAGTCCAGATGGGATTGTTCATAAAATATATACACCTAGTATTCAACCATCAATTTGCATCTATTGTGTTCTGCAACCCAATCTGTTTGTAGACTATGTTCTATCCTTCTTTTCCTTAACATAACTCAAAAATTTAGTTAGAACGGCTTTGTAGTGTTTCGTTTTTTTTCATTTGTAGATAGAATTGATCGGACTGATTTCAGTTGGAATGCATTTCAAAACCAAAGAGTGCTGATTAACTGTTTTATCCCAGTATGGAATTCCTTAAAAGTGGCCACCCATGATCACACATCATGGATCGAATCCAGAGTCCTTTAAGTGGTCACTGCTGAAGGTTTTCATACTGTAACGAAACAGTTATGAATTGCTCTCTGATTTTCAAAGACATTCCAACTAAAATTAGTGTGTGATGAAAATTACCTACAAAATGAACCAATCTCCATGGAACCACTGTAACTAAGCTTTCTTTCATAAATTTATTATCTTTAAACACATAAATATTGGTACAATGGGGCACCAGATACATATGCGCTACACAAATCTCATTTGATTTGTGTGTGAGGGCTGTTATACTTCCCGGGTGCCCAGACAGAAAAAGGTGGTTTTCTTAGGGGGCCAAACCCAGTGCCTTTAACATAAAGATCTGATCCACAAGGCAGTGGAGCATCGTGAGGAGATGCAGTCCCATGATAGCCAGTGACCAACGATTGATTCATACGCCATTTGTTCCCTCAGGATACTGGAGCCAGCCCATGTGCACCATTGGTTTGGAATGTAGGTTTTCAAACTCCCCTAGGTGGATCCTACATAGCCATCAACCCGGTTAAAGCGCCGGACATTCGCTTTTCGTCCACTCAATTTCGTAAACAACAGCAATGCCACGAGAAGGTAGTGAGTAGGACTTCCCTGTCAGTGGCTATACGTGGGGCCTTATGAGAGCATTTCGAGAGGGAGAGAGGACTGTCCCCACCATCGGCCGTACCAGGGGATTTGGGGCTTTCATAGTTGGACTTAGTAGAAAACCAAACCAGCTCTAAAAAATGATTACATCCTTTTGTTTCCAAATTTCTGGTTAGAGAATAATAAAACAAACCTGATCCAAACCCCCATGAATCTTTGATCCTTCTTAACTTATAATAAAAAAAATGATTCATGCAAAAATAGATAACCAAATTAGTCAAATGTAGAATAAAAACTTAGACAGTAAAATTTTGAATATATTACATTCACTAAATTCCAAATGATCTAAGTATATGTATATATACATACATACACATTATAACTAATGAAGCTATTGTCTATTGAAGCCAATTGTAGATGTTTGATTGTTTGTTGTTGTTGTTTGGTTCTGTATGGTATCGTTTTCTAATTTTTTAGAATCACATCTAATCAATAAACTAAACATTCTATATTAATACTATGAAAATAAAGTTTGTGAAAAGGTTCAACGTTTAAGTATCCTTCTTGTTGTTTGATTGTAGTTTCTATGTATGCGGGTAAAGAATGATAATGACATCGAAAAATATAAACTAGGTAAGTAAGATGAACAATGATCGGTATATATTGCTTACATGGAATACCTAAGAATTTATAGCCTAAATGATAGTTCTGAACTAAAGATAGAGAGTGAAGTAGTCAAATGCGTCGACAACTTCACCTATCTTGGAAGTCTGATCAGCTCTAATGGGTTAGTGTCTAAGCCATGTTGGAAGATGCAGATTACTTGGTTGGTGTCCACGTGACTATCGTAATCAATGGTTGGAGACTCTGGGTGATATGGCTTAGAATTGATCACAATGGCGCAGGTGTATACACTCTTTATCTTCCCTTAAACTTTGAGATTAAAATTGCTTCATATCTCTCTTTTTTCCTGTACTAATGTATCCTAATATACAATCTCTCTTTTATATATTACCAACACTAAATTAACTACTATGAATCCGGTGTTCATCTTGTTGTGCTAACGAGGTATAGCAACTTGGACCGATGCATAAATGTGCCTGGTCCTATGTTGTTGCTGACTAACTGACTAAATGATAGTGTAACTACCTTACAGTTACCAATATAGAATTTTGACGGTATTTACTGAAATAGGAAATGTATCAACATCCAGAAGTCAATGTACATATCATTGCCCCCAAATGCCCTGGTACAGCCGAGAGTGGAGAGAGTCCGCTCTCTCTCGAAAAATGCTCTCACATGGCCACGCGTATATAGCATCTGACAGGGAAGTCCTACTCACTGCCTTCTTACAGTGGCATTACTGTTGTTTACGAAATTGAGAGAACGAAAAGCGAATGTCCGGTGCTTTACCCAGGTTGGTGGACACGGAAAGTCTACCTAGGGAAATTGGAAAATCCTGATTCCAAACCAATGGTGCACATGGGCTCCAGAATTATCAAGAAACAAATGGAGTATGAATCAATCGTTGGTCACCGGCTACCATAGGACTGCATCTCCTCACGATGCTCCACTGCCTTGTGGATCAAACCTTTACGTCAAACGCTAGGTGTGTGGCCCCCTAAGAAAACCACCTGCTTCAGCTTGGGCACCCGAGCAGTATCACAGCCCTCACACAAATCGAATGAGATTTGTGCGGCGCATATGTATCTGGTGCTTCCTTATACCAATATTTATGTGTTTAAATAAAATTAATAATAACGTATGTTGTTACACTCTAAAGCAAATTAATAGAAGTTAAAAATATGAACTATCGATCCTAACTATTCAATTTAAAGATGATATGTTCTTACTCTGATCCTTTAAGATCCTGAATTCGATCTTTGATTTGATCATGAGCAAACACTACTGAAAAATTTCCAAAGTATGACGAAATCAAGGTCCACTACTCCCTGATTTCACATGTTTCTTCTGATAATGTCAGTTACTGACGAAAATTATGATCTAACTTAATGAATATATAAGAAAAAATCCAACTACACATCTTTTTTACCTTTATCCAAATAGACAATTCTGAACTAGTTATGAACCGGATTTGGCTATATGGCTCGAGATATCAACGCAAGTACACATTGACGGAACGTTTATTATGACCTCAACAAGTTCATTTTGGCTGAGTCAGGTAGAATTTTTGAGGAATAATGCATTTTCCCACTGAATTATGAAGTATTTAAGTCAAAAACTATTTTACTGGCCTTAGAATGTGGTACTACTTAAGCCTATTGGACAGTGTATAGATCTAAACTTCATTATTATGTTCTGAAGTTTCGGAACATTCAGTGGTACAAGTTTGTTAAAACAGAACTTCACTTTTGCTAGCGAAGAATAGCTGCATTAGATTTTATCCATATGTTTTTTATGTTATTACAACCTTATACAGTTCCGAATCGTAAATGTTACCTGGAAGAGGTAGTGCGACTAGGCTAGCACAATGACCTAGTAGAAATATATTGGCTGGAACTTTCGTTCCTTCAGGACCTAGATTAGTTGAACAGCGGAAGGAATAAAATTAACAACTCAAGGGTCAACGGCGAAGTTGTACCGTTGACTGAACTAGGGTGACAGAAGTAGAATATTTCCTTTAAGCAACCAACACGCCTACCAATGTTACCTTATTACAACGGAAAGAAAGCACTGGAAGAAGTCAGCTCTGAAAATACCACACCTTACATTCCCCTAAGAATCTCTCTCTCCCTGCAATAAGACCTTTGATTTGCGGAGCTAACACACCAACGGCTCATAGCAAAACAGGCGTGCGTCAGTGGTCTCAAACAGTTATCTTTTAGGCACTCCCAGCTGGGGAAGACCACACCTATCACAATTTCCCCCTCAGGTACCCGAAAAAATACTTTCAACGGTATATGCGATCGAAAGCTGACAACCGCCAACATACCTCTAGCAGTGTAACAGATCAGCTCGTTCACTAAATTGTTTTTTTCAATTCTCTACCATCAAATCTTCTATAAATTCATACCCTACTTCAAACGCAAAATATTTAACAACGATTCAACTCCATAGTGTTATTTCAAGTTTTCCAAAACTGTTCTTATGTTTCATAGTTGAAATCGTGAGTCAAATTGAAGCTAGACCACCAGGGAAAACCTGGAAGCACTGGACGGCCGTTTCGTTCTATTATGGGACTCCTCATCAGTGCGCATCCACGACCTCGCCTCGCGAGACTGGTAGGTCCGGGGTTCGAACCTCGCGAGTGCGGTATTGGGGAAGCACACCTTCGACGAGTCCCACAAAAATAGAGAAACGAGATTCGAACCCAGGACCTACCAGCCTTCCCGACCGTTGCAGCTACCTTGACGTGGTAGTCGGACTTGCCTATCGTGATGAACCAATCGAGCTATACTGGCTCGAACAATCGTTCCTCAAGGTCCTACCATGCCAGACAGGACGGTTAAAGAGCGGTAAGACTAAAAGCAGCAAACCCAATGTCCGAAGGCGAAGTCGTACTGCCGACTGTACAGAGGTGTGACAGCAGTAAGGTGTTTCCTTCAGACAACCAGCATGACAGCGATGCTGCCTTCCCACAAGGAGAGGTGGGATTAGAAAAGGTCGACCCTAAAAATGCACACCTCGCCTTATCCCACGGATTTCCGTCTCCGGCGGTAAGGTCCTTTGAAGAACGGAGCTAACACGTCAAAAATCCCCCACAAAAAGGCCGTGCGTGACCGGCCCCAAGCAGTTGTCCCTTGGGCACTGCGGTCACGCTCCCAGGTCGTTAAGACCAACACTAATCCGACTTCTTTTTCAGGTCCCTCAAGAAATACCCTTCCACGGTGTGGGCAGCCGGGAAGTGATATTAGCCCTCATACCCGTAACAGCACACGAGACCAAGTTGGTCACCTTCAAATCCTTCCTACTCCTAATAGCTCTCTTATCTCCACGACTAACCCTTCCCACGTCCTTTTATCACCTCGCACCGCTAGGGCAAACGATTCAAGTACACGGAACGTTATTCCTGGTCTCCTGAAACCACGCTCTAAACTACATATAGGAACTTTTAATGTCCGTACATTGTGCCAAATAGGACAACAGGCTTCCTTAGCTAGGACTCTAGAATCTTACACCATCGATGTGTGCTGCTTCTCCGAAACGCGCATACAAGATTCGAGTAGTGTCATTCATTTGACCTCACCTAATCAAAATAAAGAACCATCTCAATACACGCTTCGTGTATCTGGAAGCCCTGATGCTGCTTCCCGTGGCCTCGCTGGAGTAGGTATAGCATTAAGTCGTAGGGCAGAACTAGCTCTTTTATACTGGATCCCAGTTGACAGTCGTCTATGCGCTGTCCGACTAAACGGATCAGTAAGGACTCGGAAAGATAGGGAAACTCGTCGTTGCCTCTTCGTCGTCTCTGCCTACTCTCCCACTGACTGCAGCTCAGACGATATAAAAGATGAGTTTTACAGGAAACTTTCTGACCTCCGAAAAGCTAGGCGTTCTGATGTAGTAATAGTGGCTGGTGACTTTAATGCTCAAGTAGGTAAACTAAATGAAAGGGAAAGACACCTGGGTGGATCTTATGGTGTCGTGGCTAAAAGGACAGATAATGGCGACCGTCTGTTGCGGCTGTGCTCAGATAACCGCCTATTTCTTGCAAATACTAACTTTAAGCATAAGTAAAAACATCTTTTGACATGGCGACCCCCGAATTCGTCCCAACGTTGGACCCAATTAGATCACATCGCTATCAGCCACCGATGGAGGGGCTCGATAGAAGACTGTCGCTCATTCTGGAGCACATGCTCTAGTACGAGCACGTATCTGTCTGCGTCTTACTGGACGTAGGAAAGACACTGCAGGGAAGCCTCTAAGGGTTCTACTTAATGATAAGCAAGCTAAGAATATATTTCAGGAACAACTGGAAAAACAGTTAGACAGACATGTAAGTTGTGCCCACCCCGAGGCAGCGTGGAATGACATCCGAAAAGCTATGGAAACAGCAGTGATATCTGCTAGTATGGTTAGGGAGAAACACCGAACCTCAGTAGCATCTATCGCACTGATAGACGCTCGAAAACTCATCCCACCTGGCTCTGAACATAACGAAGAGCGGAGTCAGCTTAAGCGAAGGCTAATAAGAAGCCTACGCAATGATCGTGAACAGTGGTGGGTAGCGAAAGCAAGAGAGATGGAAAAGGCAGCGGCAATAGGTAACAGCAGACAGCTATTCAGACTTATTGAAGAAACCGGCATTAGGAACCCAACTATTAGCGAAAATATCTCAGACAAAGATGGGCATATCATTCATTCTCAATCCAGGAGATTGGATCGATGGGCAGAACACTTTAGGGATCAGTTCAACTGGCCTTCAGCCACACTTCAGTTACCCACGATCCCCAGTCGTCCTGAATGGCAAATTGAGGTAAGTCCTCAAACTCTACGATGTTGAAAAAGCTATAGGAAATCTAAAGCGAGTGAGAGCCGCAGGCCCTGACAGGTTTACCCCTGAGATTTTTAAGGATGGTGGTCCAACGAGATTGACTGAGGTCTTAGGTAGAATCTGGGCACTTGACGTAATTCCATCTGACGTCCCAATCACTGATTGTGCCAGTCTATAAGAAAGGACAAAAGTCCTCTTGTGACAATCACAGAGGAATCAGTTTGACTAATATAGTGTCTAAAATATTAGCTTCAATAATACTTCGACGCCTAACCAAAGCTCGTGAAGAGCATACTAGAGAAAACCAGGCTGGTTTCCGACCTGGACATGGTTGCATAGACCAGACATTCACTCTACGTCAGGTCCTAGAACATAGACATACATTCAGACGTCCCACAATAGTAGTATTTCTTGACCTTAAGGCGGCATTTGACTCCGTTGATCGTGAGGTTCTATGGCAGTGTTTGTCAGTGAAAGGAGTACCAAAGAAGTAGATTAACCTCATAAAGGCTCTCTACTCGAACACAACTGGTCGAGTTAGAGCCTATGGAGAACTGTCATCAGAATTGGTTACCTCAAGTAGTGTTCGTCAGGGCTGTCCACTCTCGCCATTCTTGTTTAACTTTGTCACTGACATGCTTTTAGAGATATCACTTTCATCATCTCAATCTCCTGGAGTTGAACTTTTACCGGGAGGCTCACTTGTTGACTTAGAATACGCCGATGACATAGTTTTATTCGGTGAAGACGCTGACAAAATGCAGAGTCTTCTGACCACTATAAGCAACTATGCAGGCATCTTCGGGATGCGATTCTCTCCCTCGAAGTGCAAAATGTTACTTCAGGATTGGGTTGCATCGACACCTGAACTAATGATAGGGAGTGAAGTAGTTGAGCGTGTTGACAGCTTCACTTATCTTGGGAGTCTCATCAGCCCTTGTGGTCTGGTGTGCGACGAAATCTCAGCACGGATACAGAAGACTCGTCTAGCTTTCGCCAACTTGCGCCATTTATGGCGTAGGCGAGATATCCGTCTAGCAACAAAAGGATGGGTTTACTGTGCCGCAGTTCGTTCCGTCCTATTTTGTGACAGTGAAACATGGCCGATAAGAGTAGACGATATTCGTAGGCTACTAGTATTCGATCATAGGTGTCTTCGACGCATTGCTCGTATATCCTGGGACCACTGAGTAAGTAATGCAGATGTTAGGAAACGGGTACTAGGTAAGGATGGCAAATCGATTGATGAAGTAGTGAAACTTCATCAGTTGAGATGGCTGGGACATGTGTTACGTATGCCCAACCACCGACTGCCCCGACGTGCAATGCTTTATGGTGTAGGAGCAGGTTGGAAGAAAGATAGGGGCGGCCACACCAAAACGTGACACAAATCTATGAAGTCAGTTACAATTGGACTGAACCATGTTGGTAGGTGTAGACTACCTGGTTGGAATTCGTGAGATGATAAAAACCGATGGTTAGAGACCTTGAATGACATGGTTCAAAATCGTTTGCAATGGCAAAGATGTATTCACTCATTGTGTTCTTTCAAATTCTAATCTTCTGAATTCCTCATGTCCCTATCCTTATTCTCTTTCCAAATTTATTTCACTGCATTATACTCCTTCAATAACATCTTCAAACCCTTATCTTTTACATAATGCTTATACTCTTACTACCTCTACCACTATGGGATTTGAATCGACAAATGCATCTCTGTGCTAATGTGGTATGGCGACTCGAAGTGATGTACATACGTATGAAGTTCTACGTTGTGACTGACTGACTGACTGACCTACCAGCCTTGAGCCAGAGCCCTTAACCGATAGACCACTGAGCCGGCCGTCCAGTGCTTCCAGGTTTTCCCTGGTGGTCTGGCTTCAATTGACTCATGATTTCAACTTTGAAAAATACTGAAATCTCCACAAATCCCCTTCTGATTACTGTTCTTATGCTTAACTAACTTACGTACATTGTGTGTCGTTTCATGTTACAAAAAACATGTCTGGTAGGGTTATCAGCTACTATTTTTTTTTTATTATTCTTATTAAACATAGGACAAAATAAGAATAGTCCAGCTAACACACACACACACATTACTACCAAATACAAACAAATAAACGAACGTAATAACGTAACTATAAAACAAAACAAAATTTCAGGTTTATGATTCTGAATTAAATCAGTTGTCAATATAGTGGGGGTGGGTGGGTGGTTGGAGAGGGTCACAAATTTTTGTTTCCTTTATTTATTTGATTAGGAATGGGCAAGAAATGCACCTCAAGAGAGAGGGGGGGGTAAGAGGTATTACATATTATACTCATGAATATATACCTACATAGAAGCTGTTCATTTTGTGAATATTAATCAGTATATGATTACTGTTAAAATCTATAATAACGTACGCACATTTGCGCACATATATATATGCACATGTTTCCGTAGTTGTGTGTGTGTGCATTGAATTGTTTATTGTTTAGAAAGGATAGAGAACTACACAAAAACTTGGTATCTATATTAACCTAACATAAAGACACAAATCTAAACATAAAAATACTAAAAGTAGATCCATTTATTTACATTTACATATATATGCAAAACGTTTTAAAAATACCAGACAGTTAGACAATCAAAAGGTTATAAAGAAAAGATAAACAATGGTAGGATGATTTAGAATAATAAACACAAGTATTGAATCATACACTAAACATTGAGCTGTATCCATAGCGTAAAAAACACAGTATGACTTAGTCATAGGAAGCGAAATAGATAGGATAACATTCTAATACGAAGGATTTGTGGAGATAGCAGTATTTTCATAGTTTCAATCACGAAGTGATCCTAGTTAGATCACAAATGAAAACCTGGAAGTACTGGACAGCCATTGCGTCCTATTATGGGACTCCTTAGTTGAATGTATCCGCGATCATGCACATGGGAATCAAACTCAGGACGTTTGATTTCACACACAAAAGCTTAACCTTCGGACCATAGAATAGAGACCCAACCAAGGGTCTCGGATTCGATTCCTGGGTGCAAGGTCGTGGATGTGCATTGTTGAGCTCCATAATAGGACGAAACGGCCGTATAATGCTTCCAGATTTTCAGCGGTGGTTAAGCTGATATCACGAAGTGATCTCATCTGTGAAAAATTCTAATATATACCAAAACATTTGAGTCACTGTGACATTCACCTGTAAAATTACTAGAAATCAAAAAGTATTCGAGTTTTGAGACAAATGTCAGAAGTCTACCTGTGATGATAATGGAATCAAATGATAAGCTATTCCTACTGGTTGGTGGTCCCATTGTTGTGAATTGACTGAAAGTGTACACTAATGTACCGATCAGAGTTGAGGAGACCACAGGCACACAAAATAAGTGTGAATAGATCATGGGTGAGTAAGTAACCTATTCATCTAACCAATTCTAGACGTTAAAAGCTCGTACATGTAGTTTAGAGCGTAGTTTCAGGAGACCAGGAATAACGTTCCGTGGACTCGAATTGTTCGCCCTAGCGGTGCGAGGTGATAAAAAGACGTGAGAAGGGTTAGTCGTGGAGATAAGAGAGTTATTAGGAGGTGTAGGAAAGACTTGAATGTGTCCAACTTGACCAACTCGTGTGCTGTTACGTGTACGAGGGCTGATATCGATTCCCGAGTGCCCACACCGTGGAAGAGTATTTCTTGAAGGGTCTGTAAAGGAAGTTGGATTGATGTTGGCCTTAACGACCTGGGAGCGTGACCGCAGAGCCCAAGAGAAAACTGCTTGAGGCTACAATTAAGACATACACAGATGGTCATGTTATTTAGGACATACAACAGATAAGATATACACGAAATGGTATTTCGTCATAAATATTGCAACAAACTGATCAGCTGGAGGAAAACCGTTGAGAATAGAACGGTCTTTTCTTGTAGACTTCAGTATTGTTGAGCATTGAACACAGTCCAATCTACTAGGTCAAAACAAGTATACATTGCTCCTTGGTTATTAAAGGTTCTCCATATTATGCCCATTAATGATAGAAGCGAGTCAACCATTAGCAACGTAGAATTTGTCACCTATGTGAATTAATTTAAGTTGTCATGCCATATTAGCACAATGAGATGAAACGATCACAACAAGTAGAACAGTACTAAAAGTATGAATAGTTCCCGTGGGGGTAGAACATACTTAACATGATTCGAAAAAAATGGATTCCTAGAATAAAGGATATAAGATAGTCTTAAAACTCAAGATCTAGGGAAAGATAAAGAGTCAATTTATCTGTGCTCTAGCAAACGATTTTGAGTCACGATGCCTAACGTTTCCAGCCACCTCTTATGATAATCCTGAGGATAGGAACCAGGTAATGTCCGCACCTATCTACATGCTTCATTCTAATTGGCAATGATCGTATGAAGTGATGTCATATCTTGGTTTGACCGCGCCTAGCTTTCTTACACCTTACTCCTCTACTATACAACATCCCTTGTCAAGGTTAACAGTGGTCGAGAACACATAGTAATACATGTCCCAACTTTTCGGTCCATGAAGATTTACTACACCAACTGATTTGTTATCTTTACCTTGTGTTTAGCCTTCACAATGTCTACACAATGGGGTCCCAAAATCAGAGAGTAATCTTTCGTGATGAAAACTAACAAACTGTTATATCCAAACGAAGAACAATGAGTAGTAACTGTTAGGATCTATGTATGAATTATACTCTGATCAGAATCATGATACTGTTTTACCAGATATGCGTTGTTCTCATGATTAGTGTACTTCTAACGAAGTAGTCGAACGCGTGGACAACTTCACTTATCTTGGAAGTCTGATGAGCCTTAATGGGTTGGTGTCTGAAGAAATCTCAACACGGATTCAAAAAGCTCGTTTGGCATTTGCCAACTTACGTCACCTATGGCGAAGACGAGATATCCGTCTATCAATTAAAGGACGGGTATACTACACAGCAGTTCGCTCTGTTCTATTTTACGGCTGTGAAACATGGCCATTAGAAGTAGAAGATACATGTAAGTTACTAGTATTTGACCACAGATGCCTTAGAATTGGGAACGTCAAACTGGTCGACACAATGACCCTACATTGTTTCGTGTGAAGGGGAGATATGGTGTTATGATGCTGATCTGTCGTCTTTCTAAATAATATGGGACTAAAAAACGACCCACAAACTTAAAGGGGAAGGTAACGTATGGTAGTAAAAGTAAAGTCTGATTGGTCGTTGTTGAACATGGCCACAGGCTGCAGACTACTATGAAACATGTGGTTTTTCTTCTTATCACTAATTTCTATTGTGTGTGACTGTTTGTAGTTGTATTGAATAAAGTATTCTCTAGTGTTAATCTGCTTGTAAATCATCCGTAATATATCACAAACTATATAATCCAAACATAATTATGAACGATATATAGATACAGGGTGAAGAATTTCAGATACTATAATTAGTGTTAAGTCACATACTTCAATATAATCAATTAGCATAAGCATGTGAAAAATAATGACTTAATGAAAATCTATTTTTATTAAACGTTTACTAATCTTTTTGTATTATCACTATTACGGTGAGAACAGTTAGTTCAATAAATGTTTGGTTACATAGGCCCATGCCCCCAAATGCCCTGGTACGGCCGAGAGTGAGGGGAGTCCGCTCTTCCTCTCCAAATGCTCTCATATAGCCACACCTATATAGCCTTTGTCAGGGAAGTTCTACTCACTGCCTTCTCACAGCATTACTGTTGTTTACGAAATCGAGAGGATGAAAAGCGAATGTCCAGTGCTTTAACCGGGTTGGTGGACACGGCGAGTCCACCTAGGGGAGTTGGAAAACCCTGATAACAAACCAATGGTGCACATGAGCTTGAGTATCCTGATTGAACAAATGTTATATGAATCAATCGTTGGTCATCGGCTAACATGGGACTGTATCTACTCACGATGCTCCACTGTCTTGTGGATCAGACCTTTAGGTCAAAGGCTCCGGGTGTGGCCCCGTAAGAAAACCACCTGCTTCAGTTTGGGCACCTGGGCAGTATCACCGCCCTCACACAAATCAAATGAGATTTGTACGGCGCATATGTATCTGGTGCCTTCTTGTACCGATATTTATGTGTTTAAATAATAAATAAATAATAATAATAATAATACGATGGCTGACAACATTTTTTCACACGTTAAAAAAAACTTTGTTATGGTATCAGAGAATATTATAAGTCTTCAGGACATAACTAATTAACTGGATATATCTCAGTCTTATTAGAGGTTGATTACGACCCGAATAGCTCTATGGTATACATTTCAAATCAGAATATGAATATATCGAAGATTTCGTTTTTGAATGCATTTGTTTCAATAAATCTACATTTGGTCAACAGCTTTTCAGGAAATAATGTACTATTGGTTTGGAATCAGGGTTTTCCAACTCCTCTAGGTGGACTTGCCGTGTCTACCAACTCGGTTAAGGCGCCGGATATTCGCTTTTCGTCCACTAAATTTGGTTAACAACAACCCCGCCACGAGAAAGCAGTGAGTAGGACTTCCTTATCAGTGGCTGTATATGTGTGACCATATGAGAGGACTTAAAGAGGGAAAGAGCGGACTCTCCGCACTGTCGGACGTGCCAGGAGCCCTATACGCTACTAATCAGAAAAATACATCCATCTAGTTTCTATCATCTATACTCTTTCAAAAATATGAATAAATGAACACACACACACACATAGACTTACTCGATATAATGGTATTTCTTCAGCTAATAATGGATTTGTTTCATATTCACTCCTTGATGTATAAAATAATAATGTAAATTTTTTTAATACAACATATTTTGGTAACCATATTAATTTATTTTTTCCACGTCCTTTACTATCTATATCCACTATATCTTCTAAGACAATATTCAATAAATTAGTATTCATCCCAGAGATTGATTCTATCTGAGGATTAGGATTCGGTAATGATAATGTTGAATCTTCTTTATTAGTAGTAGTATTATTAGTAGTATTCATATTGTTAGATTGTTTCATTGGTGTTATATAGTTGGAATCTTCTTTATGAGTAGTAGTAGTGTTTCTATCAGTAGTATCATTATCAGTAGTATGTTTCATTGGTGTTGATTGTATATCAATATAATAATTTAATTTTGTACGTAAATTTCTTTCTAATTGTTTTTGTTGTATTAATTCTTTATATATTAGTTGATATTGTTCTGTTAAATTAGTTATTAACTGATTACGTTCAGCTAAATCTTTCTTATATTGTTCTATAGTATGATGTAAATTCTGAATATCCTTGGTACTTGTTGATTGTAAATTTTTATATTTTTTCTCTAATTGTTTATATTCATTATGATTTTGATTACTTTTTAATTTGATCGATGATGATAATGAGGATAATAACGAAGATGTCGCCGACGCCGATGATGGTCCTAATGATGTACGTGATTTCATCTCACTATAAAATTTCTCAACTAATGTATCTAAATTACGTTGTTGTATATCTTTCTCTTTTTGTAATTGTTCTATACGTAAGGTAAGTGTATTATTCGTTTGTTCTATAATAGTACAATGATTACGCATTTCATCTAATTGTTTTGATAAATCATTAATTTCATTTGTATTTCTTTCTAATAAATTATTTAATTGTAGAACCTCATTACTCGAATTATTACGTAATGCTGTTAAATTCTTATCTAGATTACGTAATCGTACACGATGTATAGCTAATTCAATATCTTTATGTACCAGTTGTTCTTCCAAAGATTCTTTCGACTTCATCGTCTTCTGAAGATCTTCTTCCGTCTTCAACAATGTCTGACGTAGACTCTCTTCGGATACCTTCATCTTCTCTAATAAATCATTGGTTTCATTATATTTATTTATATTGAAATGATTTAATTCTTGTGTAGTGATTAATTGTTCTTTTAATTCATTTACTTGTTCATTTAAATTATAACGTAATTCTGTTATAAGATTCATTAAATTTTTACATTTTTCATGAATTTGTTGATTTTCATTTAATAAATTTTGATTTTCATTTTTTAAATTCGAAATTATTTCATCTTGTTGTATTGTACTACTATTATTAATATGAGTAGTACTGATATCAGTAGTTTTGTGAGTAGTATCGTTACTGATCGCTTTTAATTGGATTATTTCATTTGTTTTTTGTATTAAATCATGTTCTAATTGATGTATACGTAATTCTAATTGTTCTTTATCAGTTTTTAATATAGAATTATTATGATATTCATTATCAAGATTCAAATTGATAGTTTGTAAACGTATTTCCATTTCTTTTAGATCAGATTGTAAATGATCGCGTTCAAGCTGTAAACTACTTAATTGTTGATATATACTACTTAATTGTTGATCTGATTCAATTTTATTGATTTTTAATTGTTCTAATTCATTTTGTGATTCAATTAAACGTCTATTTACATCCTTTAAATTAATTTGATCTTTAGCTGTTTGACATTCTAAAATTTGATAGGATTGTTTTAATTCATTTAATGCTTGTTCTGTTAATTTTTGACGTTCCAATGATTCATTTAATAAAATCTGATGATTCGGTTTCATATCGGTAGTCGTCGTATTATTGTGGTTCGAACCCCGTGAGAACATTTCCAAATAACGATGATAACGATTAAATGTGAAACCGGCAAATGATAAATTACTACCAGTAAAATATGCAGGTGGTTGTGGTCGAGCCGGAGCGAATGCACCACCACTATGTGGTAATTTTGCACCACCACCACCACTACCATCTGAACTTAAGTCTCTTTCATCAAAATTAATATTAGATGTATCTGTTTCAGAATTAACAATTGGTTGAATTGGTGCATTCTCTGAACGTAATTGTTCCCATTGTATTGATTTAAAGAATACATGGGATTTCACTTGTTGAGCAGCAGCAACAGCTCGATTATTTTTTGCTGATTTAATTTCAATTTCTGTTAATAAATCAAATGAACCTAAACGAGTTGTAGATGATTTTAATAAATCTTTAATAAATAATTCTGTTTCCGGTGAGATTGGATCCGCGTCCGTTGGTATACGTAAAGATTTTTCATGACCTAATATACGACTATAAGTTTCAACTAATGATTGTCCATAAAAAGCAGGTTCACCAAAAAACATTTCATATGCAATCACACCTAATGCCCACCAATCACAAGCAGGTCCAATTTTACCAGCTTTAGCTTGACAACTTAACATTTCAGGACTAATATAATCTGGTGTACCAATAGGTGATGTACAATAATAATAACCATCTTCACCAACACGTACACAAGAACCAAAATCAGCCAGCTTTAAATGTCCACCAGCATCTAATAACATATTATCTGGTTTTAAATCACGATGAATAAAACCTAATTCATGTAATGCTTCAAGAGCTAGGACAGTTTCTGCTAGATAAAATCTTGCAATAGTTTCATCAAATGTATCATATTTTTCTAACCAATAATATAAATCACCACCAGGCATATATTCCATGCATAAGTAAACATTGTCTTTATCCTGTCAGAAAAAAATAAACAAAACAGTTTCTATGGTAAGAAACAAATTTCTCTTAACAAAACTATGAAAAGGATTAAGTTCATTACGACATATGAAATGGATATTCATTATTATGATTATAGACTGTTATGGTGTTCCACTTATGACTCCCAAAGAACTTTTCACGACTGTTTGATCTATCGCTGAATAAGCATAAACGTATTTTTCAGAAGGGGTTTGGTAGAGATTTTAATAATTTTATAGAGTTGAGATCATAAGTCAATTAAAGTTAGACCACCATGGAAAACCTGAAAACACTGGATGGCCGTTTCGACTTATTGTGGGACTCCTCAGTAGCAGTGCGTATCCATGATCCCGCCTCGCGAGATTCGAACCCAGGACCTACTAGTCTCGAGAGTATTTCACTAAAATGTCTTTTTATCATAAAACATTGACTAGTAGCCAAAAAAATTTCCTCTTGTTAACGATATTATTTACTGAAATTACACAATCGTACTTATATCTCCATCCTATAAATGCATTTTGTGCTTGATTGGACAGCATCAGTGCAACTCCTTGTGTATGTAGGGCATTTTCTTCTTCATCGCTGAAGTATAACAGAAGATCCCCTGAAGAGATAGTCGTTGTTGTCCAAACTGTGTCCAATGTGCTTCATTGATCCCAAGCAACTACAGGTTGTATCTCCTCATTTCTGTATCAATTTGGAAGACTCTCTCGGTCTCCCACATTGTACGAGCATTCTATGTACCTGAATTAATGGTTGCTCTGGTCGTCAGAAGAGGCATCGGCTTCGTGACTTCCGAAGGAACTTAGCTTTCACCGTGGGGTGTCGTAACTCTTCTAAATGAAGACCTTCTGATTCACAGGGCAGAGTTTAAATGATTTGAATGATTTTTCCTAGTTAGCGTTCTTTTAGCGAGTTAGTTTTCTACGAGATGGGGTCGCTACCCCCATGCCCAACCCTCCAGAAGTAGCCCACGAAAAGGCTACAGGCAGAGTTGTACTTATGTACATGTAAAGATTTAAGTTTTATCCGTTGTTAGTTATATTAAAGTTAGTATTTTGATTAGTCTCTATCGGCATAACGGGCATCATAAGCGAATCATCTCGACATTGTCTTTAAGTACAAGTTTTAGTGAAATTGTATTGACGTTAGTAATGGAATTTAGGATATGTGTATCGTCCCAACTAGACGTACCAACATCCTATTCTTGATTACATTGAAAACTTGTAACTAACTAAAGACACTATCAAGACAATACACTTAAGATCTATAATTAAACAATCACCTTGAATTCTAGTATCCAACTATTTTAAAATATTTTCATAGTTGAAATCATGAGTCAATTGAAGCTCGACTAACATGAAAAACCTGGAAGCACTGGACGGCCGTTTCATCCTATTATGGGACTTCTCAGTGGCAGTGCGCATCCACGATCTCGCCTCGCGAGATTCGAACCCAGGACCTACCAGTCTCGTGCTTCCTGATTTTCCATGGTGGCCTACCTTCAATTGACTCATGATTTCAACTATGAAAATACTGGAATCTCCACAAAACTCCTACTGATCTATTTTAAAAGAATACTAATAGTTATCCGTACCACATAGAATCATCCGAACATAAATTATAAACCATTTGGATATCAAATCTAACCACAGGAGTGTTATTTAATGAATTATAAATAGTAAAATAATGTAAAACCAATTAATCATTTGACAAAAGTGAAGTAGATAAAAAAAACTAAGGAATGTGTTATTTAAAAACAACTGATTATCCAATTTTTTTCTTTTTCTAGTATCGAAGTGGAGTGAAGGGATGGAGAAAGAGCTATGGAACATAAAACAACTGTTCAATACATTTTTTTCTTGGTTTCTAATCGTTGTATTAGAGAAAAGGTAAAATAAAAATAAAACTTGCGTCCTGTATATGAAAACTTGTACTTAAAGACAATGTCGGGACGAATCGCTCATGATGCCGGATATGCCGATAGAAACTGATTAAAATACAATCTTTAATATAATTAACAAGGGAAAAACTTAAATCTTTACATATACATAAGTATAACTTAGCCTGTAGCCTCTCCGGGGGCTACTTCTGGTCCTAAGCCGGAATAAAGGAGGAGGGTTGCGCATGGGGGAAGCGATCCCATCTCGTAGAAAACTAACTCGCTAAAAGAACGCTAACTAGGAAAAATCATTCAAATCATTTAAACTCTGCCCTGTGAATCAGAAGGTCTTCATTTAGAAGAGTTACGACACCCCACGGTGAAAGCTAAGTTCCTTCGGAAGTCACGAAGCCGATGCCTCTTCTGACGACCAGAGCAACCATTAATTCAGGTACATAGAATGCTCGTACAATGTGGGAGACCGAGAGAGTCTTCCAAATTGATACAGAAATGAGGAGATACAACCTGTAGTTGCTTGGGATCAATGAAGCACATTGGACACAGTTTGGACAACAACGACTATCTCTTCAGGGGATCTTCTGTTATACTTCAGCGATGAAGAAGAAAATGCCCTACATACACAAGGAGTTGCACTGATGCTGTCCAATCAAGCACAAAATGCATTTATAGGATGGAGACATGTGTACGATTATGTAATTTCAGTATCATTAGAAGATGGTTGGAAAAGAGTTAGGAGTGGCCAAACCAAAACGTGGCATCAGTGCTTGAAGTCATTAACTTCTAGTCTGAGCTAATTTGGTAGATGCAGATTACTTGGTTGGGGTCCGCGTGACTATCGTAATCAATGGTTGGAGACTGTGTGTGACATGGCTCAGAATCGATCACAATGGAGTAGGTGTATACACTCTTTATCTTCCCTTAAACTTTGAGAATAAAATTGCTTCATATCTGTCTTTCTTGCTGTTCGATATCCTTATATACAACCTACCTTTTATATATTACCGCCACTAAAATAACTACTTCTACGAATCCGGTGTTCATCTTGTTGTGCTAACGAGGTATGGCAACTTGGACTGATGCATATATGTGCCTGGTCCTACGTTGTAGCTGACTGACTGATCATCAGAAGATAAATTATAAACCATTTGGAAATCAAATCTAACCACAAGAATGTTATTTAATGAGTTAGAAAAAAAAAAGTAAAATAATGTAAAACCAATTAATCATTTGACAAAACTGAAGTATATAAAAAAACTAAGGAATGTGTTATTTAAAAACAACTGATTATCAATTTTTTTTATTTTTTCTAGTATCGAAGTGGGGGTAGGGGGGTAAGAAGGGAGAAAGAGCTATGGAACATAAAACAACTGTTCAATACATTTTTTTTCTTCGTTTCTAATCGTTGTATTAGAGAAAAGGTAAAAAAAAAACGACAATTCCAAATAGATAGTTATCAAAAAGAATAAGAAGAAAGTGTTTTCTTCAAAACACTCACTCTGAATCTATTACCACTTAAATAGTTTTATGATTATGATTATTATTACTACTTTTTTTAGTGCCATTTCTGGTGTAACCTTATGTTACTATCGCACCATTATTGATCAAAAGTTAAGAGTTAACTAAATATTTCTGGAAAAAAAAAAGTAATCTGAGGCACATACAAATATCTACATGTATATAAATACGCACACACACACACAGAGGCCATGTGTGACCTTGACATTCAAATTAGTCGTGTAACTATATATATATATATATATATTAAAATGAAATACATTGGATATTTAATGACAAAAAAATAACCTTCAAAGTGAATGTACGGTAATTTTGATCTTTACAAGATGAATATATTTAATGTCGATGACTTTTCTAAAGATTCATTTTAAGTAGTATTAGTAGTAGTAGGATGAATGTAGTTGGGTATAGCATATGACCAATGATGTTAACATTTATTTTGTAATTTTATGTTATGAAAGAACATTATATTTAGAAAAAACTAGTGAAAATTAGGCAGTACTTGTTAAGTGTTTCGTTCTAGTATGAGATCTCTTTTAGGAATGTACATTCATAACATTGTCAGAGATCGAACCTAAGATCCTGTAAGTCTCAAAAAGGGAGTTTAACCTTTAGATTGATGAAGTAGTGAAACTTGATTAGTTGAGATAGCTAGGACACGTGTTACATATGCACAACTACCGGCTGCCCCGATGTGAGATGTTTTATGGTGTAGGAGTAAGTTGGAAGAAAGATAGGGGCGGACAGATCAAAACGTAGCACAAATCCATGAAGTCACTGACAAGTGGACTGAACCATGTTGGTAGGTGTAGACTACCTGGTTGGAATTCGTGAGATGATAAAAACCGATGGTTAGAGACCTTGAATGACATGGTTCAAAATCGTTTGCAATGGCAAAGATGTATTCACTCATTGTGTTCTTTCAAATTCTAATCTTCTGAATTCCTCATGTCCCTATCCTTATTCTCTTTCCAAATTTATTTCACTGCATTATACTCCTTCAATAACATCTTCAAACCCTTATCTTTTACATAATGCTTATACTCTTACTACCTCTACCACTATGGGATTTGAATCGACAAATGCATCTCTGTGCTAATGTGGTATGGCGACTCGAAGTGATGTACATACGTATGAAGTTCTACGTTGTGACTGACTGGCTTAACCTTTAGATCCCCGAGTCGAGATCCGATGGTTTATATTTACAACTTTAGTCAACTCGTGATATTGAGCGACCATCATCTGTTACCACTGATGATATTTGTCTCACCTCCGACTCCACTAGTCAAGATTCCTTCCCAGAACTCAAAGAATTACCTCTCAAAGTTAGTCACTTTTAAGCGTCTAATGGTTTATTAGTATAGTAAGTGTTGTGTCCCGATAAGAATAATGAATGATCACTTTGGGATCCATTTATGGGCCAATACCATGCATATATTTCCTATCGTATAATTGTTAATTAACTAAACTATTCATATTCATGTCCCTCTTATTATGAGCTTTATTTTGACCTATGGAACTATTATCATACGATTTACCATTCTCGAGTTATCCTTAGTCTATTAATTACTGTTCCCCCTATTCACAGCCACATTTGGCTAAATCTTGTACTAATGTTGTTTCCTATTTTATGGTACGATGTGGTCTGTCTGTTTGGTATATAAACTCAGTATGTTTGAAATAAATGATTCATACCGCAGAGGCTGAGATTGGTGTTCTAGACTTCACTGGCTGGGCTAGGCAGAAAGCAGGACCGATAACTACTCTACACTACTCGTACAGGTTTTATGCGTCATCGGTCCGATCGATAAATCACTGCTCTCTGATTGGCAGTATTATCACGTAATAATACATGAACAGGGCATCCAGGCAACAAGTTATAACAAAAGTTATTGTTATTCACCTAACTACCAGATGTTAAAGATCTAATTAGAGAAAACGTTTACAGATTTTATCGGTATAACCCAGAGTAGATAGTGGACAGAAAAATGTTGATGATTTTGCAGAAATGTTTGAACCTACAAGATTTCCAAATGCCCTAGTATAGTCAGTACTGAACAGATATTTATCACAGATTCAGGTAATTTACTCAAAAATGTAACGCCAAAAGTAAATATTTGGCGTTTACACTGGATTAGTGAATACAAGTAGGAATACCTCGGCTCTAAAATAAATGATCCA
Organism: Schistosoma mansoni; assembly: GCF_000237925.1. NCBI lineage: Eukaryota > Metazoa > Platyhelminthes > Trematoda > Strigeidida > Schistosomatidae > Schistosoma > Schistosoma mansoni. The sequence continues at coordinate 413,642 of NC_031496.1, forward strand.
TAAGGTATCCAGGCGATCCTGGGAGGATAAAGTGACGTAAAAACCTTATTTAGTTGATAAATATCATGAAATGCATCTCTGGGTGTGCTAAGTTTGAACAGATTACGATGTCACCTAAACCAGCGAACAGAACGAATGCCAGCAACACATGAACAGGACAGACTAAACTATTCCACTGAGTCCCAGCCCTGCTAATTAGAGGGAGGTGATTGGATATAGCCGAGGGAAATGTATATTCGACAAGCAGCCGTGAAGCACATAACTCAAGTGTATATATACAGTATTAAAATGTCTTTGAGGAAACGTAAAATAGCGTACTAAAAGAAGAACCAAACCAATGAAATTTAAGGTCTTTCCAAGTGGGAAATACAAACTGAAGGTAAAAGTGAGAAATTCAAATTTTCAAAATAAAATTATAAAACTAAGAAGTTTACCAAACGATTTCTAAGGATCTGGCATCCTCAACAGGATGTTATCCTACAGTTTTGTGGATTATATCTTTAAGTAAAATGCTCAGTAGATAGTGTTTATTGAAAGTTTATAATATGAGTATAACGGAAATCCCATTTGTGTGACTTAGAACAGAAGGGGTTTTGTGGAGAATTTAGTATTTTCATAGTTGAAATTCTCCATAAAACCCCTTATGATTTATAATCATATGCTCATTAGTGACTGACTTCAAGAGATATTTCCTTGAGTTCTAGTGGGAAGCAATAACCAGTGGAGTTCAACCAAGTCTCTTGTAGAGATATCAACTCACTGAAGACAATTGGTGAACGGTTGCTCAAACTGCTTGGATTGGTTGAAGTTGGACATTAACACCGTTGGATGCCGGCCATCTCAGTGGTCTAGAGGTTAAGTGCTCTGACGCAAGACTGGTAGGTCCTGGGTTCGAATCTCGTGAGTGCAGGATCGTGGTTGCGCACTGCCACTGAGGAGTCCCATAATAAGACGAAACGGCCGTCCAGTGCTTCCAAGTTTCCCAGGGTGGTCTAGCTTCAATTGACTCATGATTTCAACTATGACTTAGAACATACATTTAAGCAAACAACACTCGCTTCAATTGAATTCTTCTCACGTTTTGTTCTTGAGTAAAATTATACTTATGCACACATATGAAAAAAGATTAAAAAACCACCAACCGAAACAACCTATAAACCAGTGATAACAATTAGTCACAATAAATAAAGAGTGGATTGATAGTGTAACCAGTGTCATAGTGATGATATGAATAATAAAGACCTAGTGGTGAGACATACAGACAGACAATCTCAGTTTGTTTCTTGTATACAGAAGAGGTTATAGGGGTTCAAACCAATAACTCGTCTTTCTGTTTAAACATGTCACAACTTTAATCTGGGAAGTCATGGTAAGTGGTCCTAATCATTTTTTTTCATCCCTTCAGTTTGTTTCTTATCACACCTCTCGTATTTGTTTACGTAACTTCCAATGATTACAATTTTAATAACGTCGAATTTATTTTTAAAGGTTCAATCTATCACCACTTATGTTAAAAATATACATCCATGTTGTTATGCCGTTTTTTATTATGATTATAACTACCATTTACTGCACATGTTATCAGACTATTCATTTGTATCTACCAATTATAATAAGCTGTTATCATCTATACAACATTGTTATCATCGACCCAGAAGTTGTTTGAACTAGTTTTCATTTATTTCTCATTTACAAATCAAGTGATTTGTGTGACGGCTATGATACTGCCTAGGTACTCAAACTGAAGCAGCTGGTTTTATTAGGGGGACACAATCGGAGCCTTTGATCTAAAGGTCTGATCCACAAGGCAGTCAGGAGATGTGGTCACATGGTAACCGGTGACCAATAATTAGTTCATACCCCGTTTGTTCCTTCAGGATCCTGAAGTCCCTGTGCACGATTGGTTTGAAATCAAGGTTTTCCAACTCCCCTAGGTGGATCCTACATATCTATCAACCTGGTTAAAGCACCGAACGTTCACTTTTCGTCCACTCAATTTCGTAAAGAACGGCAATGCCGCGAGAAAGCAGTGAGTAGGACTTCCTTGACTGCATACGCGTGGCCTTGTGAGAACATTTGGAGAGGGAGAGCTGACTACTCCCATCCTCGGTCATACCAGGGTATAGGAAATTTTTTACCATTCAGTATTTATAAAAAGACAATAAGAAATTTAGTTCTAAAACGTCCATAATAGTGAGTGAAATGTGACTGTCTAGCAATGGGATCTAAAACGAGAATTTCATTAACGGAATAATCTAAAAAAAACTGAATTGAAATTTATATATGTTACACGAGTGAGTAGATTTCTGAATTCAGCAGCTATGTCGGTAACAAGTTAAGCGTTTGAAGCAAAAGGTACTTGGGCTTAAATTCCGGGGTGAACAGTAACTCTGAAATGCAAATACACTCAGCTATCGAATCCCAGATAAGACGAAAAGCCCGTCCTAGATTCCACTACTAGCCACATTCTATCAATTCTATGAAAAAAATAGTGATGTAATAGCTACATCTACATAATCTGCACAGGATGAAAATGCGCTAAATAAGACTAATGCATAGAAGTATCGCTGATTAGTGAGACATACGACTGAAATAAGGTCATTTTAGCAAGAATATGATGGTAAATTAATTCCTTTATCCTTATACTAATAAAAATGTAACTTCAATAGTTGAGATCATGAGTCAATTGAAGCTAGACCACCATAGAAAATCTGGAAGCACTGGACGGCCGTTTCATCCTATTGTGGGACTCTTCAGCAGTGCGCATTCACGATCCAGCCTCGCGAGATCCCAACCCAGGACTTATCAGTCTCGCACGCGAGCGCTTAACCTCTAAGACCACTGAGATGACCGGCATCCAACGATGTTAATGTCTAACTTCAACCGATCCACGAAATTGAACGATACATCCATCATTGTCTTCAGTGAGTTACTACCTGATAATAGTTAATAGTTTGAACAACTACTTCAAAGAGATAGTGGTGGATTTCAAACACATTTTATTCACACAACGAAACAAGTTTACAGTATCTATTACCCTTGATAGTATGAACGGTGTACTTTATAAAACATTTGATTGTTTAAATTCATTTAGTATTGTTTGTTTGAATCTTCCCATCGATGTGTTAGGACTGCAACTGGTCAGTCTCTAATTAGCATATGTGCATACTGTGCGTAATGCCTCGATATAGCCTTAATTCACAAGCACTTTAAGCAAAGATGGATAGTGGCTAGCAGTGGAATCCAGGACGCGCGTTTCGTTCTATTTGGGACCAGTCAGCTGGATGCACCTGCATCTCAGAGTTGATGTACACTCTGGGACTCGAACCCAGTACCTTTCGCTTCACACGCCATCGCGTTATCCACTCGGCCACTGAGTCCTGCATGCACATATGCCAAATAGAGACTAAACAGTTGAAGTCCTAACACATCAATGGGAAGATTCAAACAAACAATACTAAATGAATTTAAACTTCACCCCATCGCACAAGCAAGTGGCTATCAGGACTCAGTGGCCGAGTGGATAACGCGATGGCGTTTGAAGCGAAAGGTACTGGGGTTCGAGTCCCAGAGTGAAGATCAACTCTGAGATGCAGGTACATCCAGCTGACGAGTCCCAGATAGGGCGAAACGTGCGTCCTGGATTTCGCTGCTAGACACTATCCATCTTTGCTTACAATTTGATTGTTTAGTTGTTATTTCAATAATTCTACATTTACAAAGTATTGATACATTATGACAATATTAAAAGTTGACTATCTCTCACAATTGAAATCTTTTTGAAATAGTGTAAACTTATTCTGATAGCATTGAATACATATAACTTTAGTAAGATAAGAAATGAAGAGTTTAAAAGCCAGTCCCCTAGTACAACAGTGAATTAGTGATATTGATAGTGTTAGATTGATAAGGCTCTAAACATTCATCATCTGAAATGTTCAAACATTTGTACTGAACATGATAGATCACTGTCTGCTTGACATAGGCTGTTGGGTGAAGTGAGACTAAAAAAAATTATCCAAACATTTAGACAAAGAGATAATGATAATAGTGTATAAGATCAACGAAATTGAGAGGACGAAAAGCAAACGACCGGCGCCTTAACCGGTTTGGTGGACACAGAAAGTCCACCTAGGGGAACTGGAAAACCCAAATTCCAACCCAATGGTTTACATGAGCTCCAGTATCCTGATCGAACAAATGGCATATGAATCAATCGTTGGTCATCGGCTACCATATGAGTGTATCTCCTCACGATGCTCAACTGACTTGTGGATCAGACCTGTAGGTCAAAGGTTCCGGGTGTGACCCCCTAAGAAAACCACGTGCTTCATTTTGGGCATCTGGGTAGTATCATAGCCCTCACACAAATCAAATGAGATTTGTGTGGCGCATATATATCTGGTGCCCCGTTGTACCAATATTTATGTGTATGAGCAATTGAGCCTACGGAAAAGTATAACAATTAACTATGAAAGCTAAGTGAATTTATGCGGTTAATTCAAGCCCATCTTTTCAATGATAAATAAGAGTATAAAGATATATTGATATAGGATTATTAAAGAATAAATTTGACTAGTTTCTGATAGAAGGTCTATCACTTATAATTACCGAACTATACATAAAATTTTTTGAAACGAAACTAAATAGAGTTTTGACATTTTAGCTGATGTCCGTTGATGATGAAAAACCGTGAATATAATTCCTATTAACTGTAAATCATAATCCTTATCCTTCACACACACACACATACACTCATTTAGGCTTATTTAGTAGGTGGACATTCTCAAGACCATTTTAGCGTCGCTCAAAGGTCGTCCATACATTATAGTCCCATCAAAACATCTTTTCCGAAAAACTTGCTTAGGACATTTTCGAGAAGTTAATGGGTCAGATTACACAATCAATTGATTTAGTCAGTGACTAAGGTAGCCAACTGACATGACATACAAACATTACCATTAACCTGATCAACTGATTGCAGAAGATAAATGGAACACTTTAGAAAGTTAACATTATGAGTAATATATTGCAAAGTTCCCTTAAATGGACCTTTCGTATCCACCAACACGATTTGAGCTGTAAGTGTTAGTTTTTCACCCTCTCATTTCGTAAGAAGCATCCTCGCAGCGTGAGGACACTGAGTACGACCTCCATGAAAGAGTCTATAAACACATGGTCACACAAACATTTCGAAATGGAGAGAGGATATTTCTCATCTCTGACCCAACCCAAGTATTTGATCGCTTTAGGAAGTGTGAGGGTTGGAGTAGCGTTTAAATCATTTGGTTCTGAATCAGGAAGACACATATTTAACACACGCTCCACCTCCGTTGATTTGAACAGTCCCGGATATTATCACCAGTTATTACACAGTGTGACTTGAATCTGAGTTCATAAACCTGTACTTGATAAATAATTTACATTAAACTTCCTAGTTAGGAGTTCTTACGATACTGCACATAATACCTTTTTTTAATATTACGCATTTATCAAAAATGGTTTTTCAACTCGCCTTTGATCAGAATTTTATACGTGATGGTCAGTAGTACCTCAAGTACCTCAAACATATAGCCCCATCACAAATGTGCGTCGGCACAGGCTTCCATACAGGTCTAGCACAACGAAATGGAATAAGCAAGATGAATACCAGAGAAGTTGAAATAATGCAGTAGCTTTTGTAATGGGAAAGATTAATCATTGATAGTACAGCTCAAAACGACAGAATATTAGGTATGTATGAAGGAATACTGAAACTGAAGATCTAAAGGATAATAATAATTTCATTTGTACCATTGAGACCGATTCTAAGCCATATCGCCCAAAGGCTCCAATCACTGGTTAAGATAAAAAAAAGGACTTCAACCAAGTATTCTACATCAACCGACACAATAGATAACTTCATGAACTAGTCCTACGTATTGAACCAACAACCCCCCCCCCGAGCTTTACTTCATATTTCATATCCACAAAGTGATACAGAGCGATGCCTGCAATGACGTATGTACAATGCATTTTGAGAACCTATAACTTAATGATTAGAAGTCAAGTTCTTTAATCATTAGCTCATTGCTTTGTGGTGAATTATGATGTGTACTACTTATATATGATAATCTAATGATGTTTATATGAGAAAACTTTAAATACGAACAAAACTCACTTATTCACTGTGTTATTCAGGGGTATCATATCAGGCTAAGGTCAGAGCCCCCAAATGCCCTGGTACGGCCGGGAGTAAGGAGAGTTCGCTCTCCCTCTCGAAATGCTCTCACATGGCCACGCGTATATAGCCTCTAACAGGGAAGTCCTACTCACTGCCTTCTCACAGCATTACTGTTGTTTACCAAATTGAGAGGACGAAAAGCGAATGTCTAGCGCTTTAACCGGGTTGGTGAATACGGAAAGTTCACCTAGAGCAGTTAGGAAACCCTGGTTCAAAACCAATGGTGCACATGGGCTCCAGTATCCTGAAGGAACAAATGGCGTATGAATCAATCGTTGGTCACCGGCTACCATAGGATTGCATCTTCTCACGATGTTCCACTGCCTTATGGATCAGACCTGTAGGTCAAAGGCTCGGGGTGTGGCCTCCTAAGTAAACCACCTGCTTCACTTTGGGCACCTGGACAGTATCACAGCCCTCACACAAATCGAATGAGATTTGTGCGACGCATATGTATCTGGTGCTTCCTTGTACCAATATTTATGTGTTTAAATAAATAAATAATAATAAGGTCTTGTATGTTAAGGTAGACAAGATTGAAACAAACCAAAGAAGGGTGTTATTTTATGCCAATTTTATGCATAAGCATGAAATGGATTGATTTATACATTGAAGAGAATAGCGTAGTAACAATAAACACGTATACATATTATGTATTTAGATATTAGGATACGTCATCGAGACCAATGTATTGTAATGTTCATACATATACATGTAAACACAACAATGCTTTGTTAATATAGTACAGATGAAAATGTATAGAATACCATAATACAATATGTCGAAAATAAAGGACACATTTTATTGATTTGAGAAAACAAGTATAGATATGTTGCGATCAGACAAATGCACACGTACCGTCTCATACACCCACAGAAAGAAGAGGGATGAAGAAATATATATATTGAAATGTTGCTAATACTACCATTACGTTGTATTACAAAAATAAAATGTTGGTTTCATCTTGTTGTGTTAATGAGGTATGGCAACTTGGACAGATGCATATGTGTGTAGCTGACTGACTAACTGACTGGACCTTCAAGAGGAGAGATGCAACGACTGCTTGAGCATACTTTCCCTTCTATTACCGTATAGCGGCTAAATCCTTACTTACTTACTTACGCCTGTTACTCCCAATGGAGTATAGGCCAATGACCAGCATTCTCCAATCCACTCTGTCCTGGGTCTTCCTTTCTAGTTCTATCCAATTTTCGCTCATTCTTCTCATGTCTGTCTCCATTTCTCGGTGTAATGTGCCACCATAATCAATAGATATGACTCCAAAAATGCCAACCCCCTTTTTACTTGGGCTTTTAAAAATATATCTCAAATCTTATTTATTTATTTATTTAAACACATACATATTGGTACAAAGGGCACCAGATACAATATGCATAGCGACACCAGCCCCCAAATGCCCTGGTATGGCCGAGAGTGGGGAGAGTCCGCTCTCCCTCGAAAAATGTTCTCACATGGCCACATGTATATAGCCTCTGACAGGGAAGTCCTACTCATTGCCTTCTCGTGGCGGGGGTGTTGTTCACGAAATTGAGATGACGAAAAGCGAATGTCCGGCGCTTTAACCGGGTTGTTGGACACAGAAAGTTCACCTAGGGGAGTTGGAAAACCCTGATTCCATACCAATGGTTTACATGGGCTCCAGTATCCTGAGAAAATAAATGGCGTATGGATCAATCGTTGGTCACCGGCTACCATGGGACTACATCTCCTTACGATGCTCCACTGCCTTGTGGGTTAGACCTTTAGGTCAAAGGCTCGGGATGTGGCCCCCTAAGAAAACCACACTGCATTCGATTTGGGCACCCGGGCAGTATCACAGCCATCACATAAATAAATGAAAAGACGAATTCTACAAATAAATTTCAAATCTGGTCATTGGAGAGCTCATTAATAAAATGAATATAGTTCTATATAAATGTGAGCCAATATAATTTTGTGGTAGCAAGTATAACAAACAGTTTTAGATTAAATAAACTGGAAAAAAAAGAATATGGTACAGGATTAATTACCTAATGGTATTTAACCTAGAACATGGTATTATTGCATCGAATGAATATATCTATTCAAATGAATTAGCAGATAGACTTCAAGTTTTGAGAAAATTTCAGTTTTGAAACTTGTATCAAGTAGAGAGATGGCTTAGTGGTGAAAGCAATTAGCTTCCAATAAATAGATCGCTAGTTTGAACTTTGTCCTACCTACATTAGTTTCGGTAGATATACAATAATAATGCTCCAAACACATAAACAATAGTACACTGCAAATACTGAACTCTGTTGCAATGTACAGTTGTGAAGAAAAGGGTCGCTGCTTATTACCAACCTGTTCGTAATGTTTTGCATATGCTTGAATCATTGAAAAGGCTAATATGAAATAAGGATTGTTGAATGAATTTAGTCGATATAAGAAATTTGTACCGACTAAAGAAACTAATCTTGTATAATTAAGATAATCATGAACTCACAAATAAGCATTTCACATATCTATCAACCTGGTTAAAGCACTGGACATTCGATTTTCGTCTACTCAATTTCATAAATAACACCCCTGTCGCGAGAAGGCAGTGAGTAGGACTTTTGTGGCAATAGCTGTATACACGTAGCCATGTGAAAGTATTTCGAGAGGAAGAGCTGACTCTCCCTACCCTCAGCCGTACCAGGGAATTTGAGGACTAACGACTGGTATTAACTTGGATTGTCTATCTTTTATTTAAATGGAAATAAATGGACTTTTAGTTCGATTGAGTCATAGAATAGCAATAATTAATATTTTCCTGGTTAGTCTTTGGACTTAACACAACTCGAATGACGAGATTTTAGTCAGCTGAATAATTAACAGAACGCTGAAACGTATTAACAACTGAATGGCTAGAAAAGGAAAACATACAGTCTGGATTAGTCCATGCTTTACATTCATTGTCATTCGATAGCAGGATATATACATCATTTATGGGTTTGGATGATAAACAAAGACCGTAGTCGTAAACGTTATCGCTAAAAGGTAGTCATTAATAACATTACCACCGACTGCCCAGACGTGCAATGTTCCATGGTGTAGGAGTAGGTTGGAAGAAAGATAGGGGCGGACAGATCAAAACGTGGCACAAATCCATGAAGTCACTGACAAGTGGACTGAACCATGTTGGTAGGTGTAGACTACCTGGTTGGGATTCGTGAGATGATAGCAACCGATGGTTAGAGACCTTGAATGACATGGTTCAAAATCGTTTGCAATGGCAAAGGTGCATCGACTCTTTGTGTTCTTTCAAATTCTAACCTTTTGAATTCTTCATGTCCCTATCCTTATTCTCTTTCGAAATTTATTTCACTGCATTATACTCCTTGAATAACATCTTCAAACCCTAATCTTCCACATTAATGCTTATACTCTTACTACCTCTACCACTATGGGATTTGAATTGACATCTGTATCTCTGTGCTAATGTGGTATGGCAACTCGAACTGATGTACATACGTATAAAGTTCTACGTTGTAACTGACTGACATTAACAACCTTAGTAAAAAACATGAAAATGTCTTAGCACATAATATGAACTTACTAGAAACGCATAATGACAAGCAACCAACCATTCACTTGATGCTTTCACCATAACATCACGTTCTTCCCAATAACCAGATTGACTATGATCTAATAAGTGTTGTTTACTCATTAATTTTATGGCATAAACACGTCGTGTACGTTTGTGTCTGGCTAATTCGACTCGACCAAATCCTCCTTGCCCAATCACTTTAATTAATTCAAAATCAGTATATTTTGTGCGTCGTGATTCAATAATTTTGGCAGCTTGACTATATCTATAAAAGATGATAAATGAAAGGAAATGTTCTTTAGTAACATAAGGTGTAGTGGAAAAGATTGCTAGTTTGAGAACAACTCCGTGATATGACTCAGTAGTGAATGATTTGACACATACATGAGGTATTTAATGTATAACTAAATGAACCGATTATCTTAGAGATTACACGGTCTAGCTGCTACTAGTCATTCGGTCTCAGGTCGGAGTCCTCCAAAACTGCCTACATTTGAGCAGCCAAGGAGTACCGTTATTTTGTATAAAGCATTTCGCAGCCATTTAAACAAAATTGTACATTATTACTGAGCTACACTACATTGTGTGACGCATTTCCTGGAGCTATGAATAAATAAAACCCTGAAATATTGATGGAGTTAGCTTTTGATTAAAACATCGGTTTAGTTTTTAAGAGTCCGTGATGTGATTCAGCAATATTTTAAATATTAGTGTTCTTGGAAGCGAGCTATACTTGTTATTTGAAGGTCTTAACATTTTCTATATCATCTCAGATAGTTACATAGAAAGCCGGCGACCATACCACGTTGAAAGCACTGTTGTTACATAGAAAATGTTATATTCTCACAAAGGACCAGATGATCGGTTTGCGGCGTGAATCTACAGAATAAAAGATAATGTCTACAAGGACTAATGTACCATGATTTCATTTATTTACTTATTTGAACACCTAAACATTGGTACAAAGGGGTGTCAAATACATATACTCCACACAATAACCATGAGGTTGTGAAGAGATAGAGAATGGAGGGTATAATAAACGAAGAGCAACAATGAACATAAATTAGTGTATGAGAGTGAAATAATAATAGTATTAATTTTTTATGAAGCAAAAGAAAGTTACAGTAGGATTGCCACTAGCTTCTATTATGAGCCATGTCTGATAATGTCTCAAGCTACTGTGTCGCATCATCTTTAGAATCCCAACCAGGGAGTCGTGAAGGACCAATGGGAGCGAGTCCTGTACAGTTTTCTTTCATACCACGACACCATGTCATAGTGACCACCTACTCTTTTTCCGACCAATCTCAGAGTCGTCAAATAATGCACGATGTAGAATTCGCTAGGACAACATTCGTAAAACACGTTCAAGCCACCGAAGTCGGTGTTTCAAGATGGTGAACAGTCCTGTCCAACGAATCAAATGGGGCCTAATGTCAAGAAACAACACGTTGGTTGACCTGTGATAAGTATGACAGTATTCTAACATTTGGTGGAGGGTGAAAATATGATCAATAAATCCTCGATCACAACAAAAAGTAGCCTGCTCCTCCTGAGTCAATCTTTCTCGGGTTTGAGCATTCTATGAAGTATTACGGAAGACAATAGTTTGGACGTAATCAGGAGTAGACTTATCCCTCGATAGTTGTTTCAGAAACGACATGAACCCTTTTTAAGGTTAGAAACAACTTTCAACCCATTCTATAATGTTAGAACACTCTCTAAATGCCAGATATTTGCAAGCAACCCAGTCAGTTTCTTAACCAAAGGTTCGCCAACATCTTTAAAAAGGGCCGAAAGTCATCTGGGTCTGGTGATTTGTGACGCTTCAAGAGTTCGAGTTGCTTGCGGACTTCTACCTCGTTAGATGGATCACCGTCCATGCAGGGACAGTGTGATTGATGCTGCCAAGAAACAGCAGTTGAACTATTCCTCCAGAAACTTTGCCCATCGCCTTAGACGTCGGTAGATGTTGTTGATTGACATCCCATCAGCTTTATAGATTGCATCACTCGCACCAGACTTCTTGCTGCCAGTGACCCGGATGACGTGAAAGGGCTTCTGACAATTGCCAGATTCAGCTGTTGTTCGCAAACCGTTATCACACACCAACCTCCAAGCTTTTCGGTCCTTACGCAAGCTTTGCAAAATTTCATTAAATAAAAACCTTCGATCATGGTCAAACTCGCAGTCACCTGGAGTAAACGGACATGCTTTGATGAGTAGTAAGGAGCCTGTACAAACAAAGTGCTTATAAGCGAGACATTTCGCGAAGCCGCAAGCGACATTGCTAGCCAATCTCATGACGACATGTCACTGCACCCAGTGCTCATCTATATCTTACGGTAGGTTGATCAGTGAGTCAGTCAGTCACAACATAGAACTTTATACGTATGTACATCAGTTCGAGTTGCCATACCACATTAGCACAGAGATACAGATGTCAATTCAAATCCCATAGTGGTAGAGGTAGTAAGAGTATAAGCATTAATGTGGAAGATTAGGGTTTGAAGATGTTATTCAAGGAGTATAATGCAGTGAAATAAATTTCGAAAGAGAATAAGGATAGGGACATGAAGAATTCAAAAGGTTAGAATTTGAAAGAACACAAAGAGTCGATGCACCTTTGCCATTGCAAACGATTTTGAACCATGTCATTCAAGGTCTCTAACTATCGGTTGCAACCATCTCACGAATCCAAACCAGGTAGTCTGCACCTACCAACATGGCTCAGTTCAAATGTCAGTGACTTCATGGGTTTGTGCCACGTTTTGGTCTGTCCGCCCCTATCTTTCTTCCAACCTACTCCTACATCATTATACATCACACGTCGAGGCACCTGGTGGTTGGGCATACGCAACACATGTCTCAGCCATCTCAACTGATCAAGTTTCACTACTTCATCAATCGATTTGCCATCCTTACCTAGTATCCGTTTCCTAACAACTGCATTACTTACTCAGTGGTCCCAGGATATATGAGCAATGCTTCGAATACATCTATGATCGAATACTAGTAGCCTACGAATGTCCTCTACTCATATCGGCCATGTTTCACTGCCATAAAGTAGAACGGAACGAACTGATGCGCAGTAAACCCATCCTTTGGTTGCTAGACGGATATCTCGCTTACTGCATAAATGACTCAAGTTGGCAAAAGCTAGACGAGTCTTCTGTATCCGTGCTGAGATTTCGTCACACACCAGACCACAAGGGCTGATGAGACTCCCAAGATAAGTGAAGCGGTCGACACGCTCAATTACTTCACTCCCTATCACTAGTTCGGGTGTCGATGCAACCCAATTCTGAAGTAACATTTTGTATTTTGAGGGGGAGAATCGCATCCCGAAGATGCCTGCATAGTTGCTTATAGTGGTCAGAAGACTATTTTGTCAGCGTCTTCACCGAATAGAACTATGTCATCGGCATATTCTAAGTCAACAAGTGGGTCTCCTGGTAGAAGTTCAACCCCTCTAAATTTGGATTAGGAAAGTGTTATTTCCAAATGTACATCTACGATAAAGTTAAACAAGAACGGAGAGAGTGGACAGCCCTGACGAACACCACTTTAGGCAATCAATTCTGATGACAGTTCGCCATAGGCTCTAACTCGACCAGTTATGTTCGAGTAGAGAGTAGGTTAATGTACTTATTTGGTACTCCTTTCAGTGACAAACACTACCACAGAACCTCACGATCAACAGAGTCAAATGCCGCCTTAAGGTCGAGAAATACTACGATTGTGGGACGTCTAAATGTGTGTCTTTGTTCTAGGATCTGACGTAGAGTGAATATCTGGTCTATACAACTACATCCAAATCGAAAACCAGACTGGTTTTCTCTAGTATGCTCTTCACGAGCTTTGGTTAGGCGTCGAAGTATTATTGAAGCTAATATTTTAGACACTATATTAGTCAAACTGATTCCTCTGTGATTGTCACAAGAGGACTTTTGTCCTTTCTTATAGACTGGCACAATCAGTGATTGGGACGTCAGATGGAATTACGTCAAGTGCCCAGACTCTACCTAAGACCTCAGTCAATCTCCCTATCTTTCCGAGTTCTTACTGATCCGTTTAGTCGGACAGCGCATAGACGACTGTCTACTGGGATCCAGTCTAAAAGAGCTAGTTCTGCCCTACGACTTAATGCTATACCTACTCCAGCGAGGCCACGGGAAGCAGCATCAGGGCTTCCAGATACACGAAGCGTGTATCGAGATGGTTCTTTATTTTGATTAGGTGAGGTCAAATGAATGACGCTACTCAGATCTTGTATGCGCGTTTCGGAAAAGCAGCACACATCGATGGTGTAAGATTCTAAAGTCCTAGCAAAGGAAGCCTGTTGTCCTATTTTGCACAATGTACGGATATTAAAAGTTCCTATATGTAGTTTAGAGCGTGGTTTCAGGAGACCAGGAATAACGTTCCGTGTACTCGCTGTTATGCTGGTTGTCTGAAGGAAACACCTTAATGCCGTCACACCTCTGTACAGTCAGCAGTACGACTTCGTCTTCGGACCTTGGTTTGCTGCTTTTAGTCTTACCGCTCTTCAACCGACCTGTCTGGCATGGTAGGACCTTGAGGAACGATTGTTCCAGCCAGCATGGCTCGATAGGTTCATCACGATAGGTAAGCCCGACCACCACGTCAAGGTAGCAGCAACGGTCGGGTTGACTAATATGGTGTCTAAAATATTAGCTTCAATAATACTTCGGCGCCTAACCAAAGCTCGTGAAGAGCATACTAGAGAAAACCAGTCTGGTTTTCGATTTGGATGTAGTTGTATAGACCAGATATTCACTCTACGTCAGGTCCTAGAACAAAGACACACATTTAGACGTCCCACAATCGTAGTATTTCTCGACCTTAAGGCGGCATTTGACTCTGTTGATCGTGAGGTTCTGTGGTAGTGTTTGTCACTGAAAGGAGTACCAAATAAGTACATTAACCTACTCTCTACTCGAACATAACTGGTCGAGTTAGAGCTTATGGCGAACTGTCATCAGAATTGATTGCCTAAAGTGATCCACCTAGGGGAGTTGGAAAACCCTCATTCCAAACCAATGGTGCACATGGGCTCCAGTATCCTGAAGGAACGAATGGCGTATGAACCAACTGTTGGTCACCGGCTACCATGGGACTGCGTCTCCTTACGATGCTCCACTGCCTTGTGGACTAGACCTTCAGGTCAAAGGCTCCGGGTGTGGTCCCCTAAGAAAACCACCTGCTTCAGTCTGGGCATCTGGGCAGTATCACAGCCCTCATACAAATCGAGTGAGATTTGTGAGGCGCATATTTATCTGGTGCTTCCTTGTACCAATATTTATGTGTTTAAATAAAATAAAAAATTTCAATTGCATACAAATTACTGGCCTCCGTCACACTACGCAGATTGTCCAAAACCCATGAGGAACCGACTCTAAAAGCACGTTTCCAAAGCATAGCACTATGCGTCTGTCGAATATACCACTTTCGCCAGCTTTATATATGTTTTCAAAAATAATTTTAAAAAGATCTGGACATGTAGAAATACAGTAGCATAAATAATCTACGGTTGTGAATGGGGTCAGTGTGGAACTCACTCAAAGGTGTAAGCATCTGACTGTTTGCTCTAAAACCAAAACAGAAAGTTATAGACCTTATTCTCTTCTTTTTCTTTCTTTGTTTCCATTTAACACAATATATTTGATCTTTATTCCAAGATTACTAAAACATATTGTGAGTGGTCTTGTTTATATATTTCCAAGACACTCAATACTCTTTCAAGGATCTGTCTTCTTACCACACACACACCGTTGAATGGCTCTGAAATATCTTCATACTATCTTTCGGTCAGCATCTAACACTCAACTTAGATCCTACATTGGATTAAATTTAGCATAGCCGGCGAGACAATAATTTATGGATGAACCAATCAGATTTTAGACAACAGGTCTGGGATTTTGGCTCGAAATTCACTCATCAATTGTGGTTATATAGTGTTTTGGCATTAGAGCTGATATCGGTTCGTGGTGAAAACCCCAGGTATAATTCCCGACCTTAACCATCAACTGTGAATCATAATTCTAATTGCTCACAGGTTTATAACCCTCATTTGGTCCTAGGTGTTAGGTAGATACTCTCAAGGTCAGTCTAGCGTCACTCGAGGATCGTTCATTAATTACAGTCTCACTGCACAGCCAGTATTACTTTCAGTTCATGCCATGGAGAGAGCAACACAGGTTAGTATGTTACTGACAACAAAACACAATTTCAGTATTGGGACAAAGCTGAAATAAATGTGGCAGCGTTGCGTAACACTGTTGTGAAATAAGATTTATCAACTGAATGAGAGTTGTAATTGTTAAGATGGATGAATAGAATCTAGATCGAAAGATAGACAATGATACAGTGCGGCTAAGTGATAACTGGTCAATGAACCGGACTATTGACGGGAAACGTCAAATGATAAGAGATCAAAGACCAGACTGCTGACCAGAAGAACCGCCCTTTCTAACAAAACAAGATACGTACAAAATATTGGACACAAGAATAAATATAAGTTATTTAACAAATAAATGATGGATGAGTAAGGAACTACAGACCATTCAATCTCTTTATCTATTTATTTAAACACATAAATATTGGTACAAGGAAGCACCAGATACATATGCGCCGCACAAATCTTATGTTATGAAAACTACCTAACTCAAATCTTATGCGGTCATATCAAACACTAAACGGCTATTCAGACTCCCCAAGGCAAAGTATTAAAAACCAGCTTATAGTGGGACCATATCCGAAAAAGATATCATGATGCACTTTTTCTATACATTACTAGAATGACCGGCGAAACACTGAAAAAAAGTTGAACTGGCCTCTAGAAACTTTCCAGTTGCCAATAATTCCAAATCAATGATGATACTGAAATACTTTTTAACCTCTAGACGTAAATCACTTCTCAGTAAGCTGGTAAACAGACCACTAATTCGTAATTATTTATATAGAGTTGATACTTTCTGGTATGGTAGCTACATCATAGTCTTTTACATAATATGGTTGCTTGCAGTGAAAGAAAAACTGAAACAGTGGATTCATTCTTTCCACAGATTAAAAAATTGGCTTGACCCTCGAAAAGCCTATCTTAACTCAAAATGTAGGAATGACGAAACTTAATAATGACCAAATTATCTAGTGTTGTGAATTGAAATAGGGCTTTTTTCCTGTCCCAAAAGATTGAGAGGTCTTCCTGAGGGGGATGAAAACGGGATCTATGCGAACTAGATACACAGGATAACCAATACATACAACACTCCAGGGGCAATGCCCCGCACGGTTAGAAGAGAAAAAACTGTAAGGAAGATGTATTGGTGAAGACTTCCGATGAGTTCATCGGGACTACATTATATTTGAATGAATTCAAATGCATATAGTTTACTACATTTGGAGAACTCAAAATGGGCACAATAAAAACATTGTACATACTTTTTAAGGAAAGACTGCACGCTTTTTGAGTTTTTAGCGGAAGGGAAATCACAATCACTAACCAATGCTGAAACCACATCCAACAAATTTTCCAAATAACATTCTGAATTCGGATCTAGCAATTCCTTTTCAAGTTCATTAAGAGGGAGATTATCTGATGATGTCATATTGCGATGACAGTCAGAAACGACAAGGTGACAGTCAAATAATTCCAAAATTAACCCAGCGATCTGCAATCACCGCTAGGCGACCTTGAACGGTGGCACACTGAAACAAATCATAGAGTAACAACTGTGTATATCCAGCGTCTTCTGGTCAGCTGATATTGATCCATTGCCTTATTTTGTGTTGTAATTTTTTATTTCGAAGGCACCAATTTTGTCTCGAAAATAAATAAATAATTGTTGTTGTGTAGGAAAGTGGGATGAAAAGAAGATATAGGAAAGCAGAGATTGAATTAGGAGGTATAGGAAGTAGTTTATGATACAAGGTTATGATAACTGTACCAATTTGAGACATGTATGAGACACAATTAGTTCAATAGGGAGGTGAAAATCCATGGGGGAGGACGTGTTTGTTAAATCTCCCCTTAAAGTTATCCACCGGTATTGTTGTGGCAACTTTAACCAGTAGGGTATTCTGACTTGAGGCAACTTTATGGGAAAGAGTGAGAGCATGTAGTATCTAGCACTATGTCAACCCCAGGTGGGTTGTTCTAGCTTCCAGACAGACCAGTTTGATTATTATTCTTCCTGAGACACATTTTGACAAGTGACTTGTCTATTCTGGTTAATGATCGCAGGAGATGCCGCTCTAAAACGTGACCTAGTACGGATTCATGACCGAGCACCTTTGACTAAATGGGTCCACTAAAGCTAATGTGGTCATCATTCAATGTCGAACACTTACAGAACTAATGATTTTGGGGATTTATATACAGCTACAGTTCACTGCCCCCCTAGTGAGGTAGTGATGACCCTATGACGTGGCCAGTCAGAAGTTAAAACCCAACGAGTTTGTCGTCGGTGGATATTCTTCCGATAGCTTGCTATATTCAGCGTCTGGTCGTCTTTCCTTACCATAAAGGGCCATGAAATACAGTATAGTAATCATAAAACAAAGTCCCTTCACTAGCCTTCGTTTGCGTGTATCAATGAGTAGATTATGGTGTTGTAGCGGGTCTATACCAATGATTGGCATAGAAACATCTGCAACCACGAAAGTCCAGTGAATGTGTTTGCATAAACCCATGTTAAGGTAAACGTACCTTTTACCATATGTTGCGATTGGCTTTCCATCTGCCGCCTGTAAGCTTAAATCAGATTCATGAAGCCTGTCGTTAGAATTTGCAGGAAGATTGCTAACTTCTGCGCCAGTATCGAGGAGGTAGCAAACTTTCGTGGTCACATCTGTGACGCATGAAAGGCGGCTATGTTCGCCGGCTACGGTTGCCGTTAACGCGTGCCGGCTTGGAAGTTTCCCGAGTTGTTTTTCGTTTCAGTGAATTTGGAGTTCGGATAATTGCAGGGTTTTCTGCAATTTCTCGAAGACGTTCCACACTGGTTATGATAACAGCATTGATCGGGGTTATCCGTCTCTCGTGGCCTAGAGACAGATCCCCCACGTGAAATGCTTCTTCGCGGAGTTCGCGACCGTTTACGGTCATTACGAAATCGAAGGTGGTGTGTCAGCGTATGACATAATTCCGCAAGGTCATTGTGGTTCGTTTGAGGCTTCTCTTTGACTGAAAATACCTCGGCGTTAGAAGCCTTCATTATTTCAAGCATGCGGTTGGCAGATGCATCCAGCTCGTCTACGACGTTGTTTTGAAACGAGACGAGAACTGTTTGAACATGTTGCAGAATTTTAGATAAGAAAAGTTCTTTTAATATGTCTACATCGAAAGTCCTTTGGCCAATAAATTACCTCATCTTAGCAACATGTCTGTCGCAGAACCATGTTGCTAGTCAATGTTATTAAGGAGTTCGTCTAACCTTTGTCGATCAGTTAGCTCTCCGCGTCTCAGAACCGATCGTTTTAGCGTTTCGTAAGGTTCAGGAATATCGCTAGTAAACATACTAGGTGTTACGTACCTGTTGAATTCGCGCGGTAGTGTCTTTACAACTGCGGGGAACTGTGCGCGTGAATCAATAATGCTGTGCTCGTGGACGTCGGCTTCCGCGTAGCAGAACCAGGCTTTTATATTGTCCGGCCAAAAAGGCATTGGTTGAAACGAGGGTGGTTTCAGTTTTAGTTTCAGTTTCGAAAGGGCAGGAGGCTTGATGGCCTGTGTTAGTCCTGGCGATGATGGTCTCAGTTGATCCAACTTTCTTTTGCAAGAGTCGACGGATGAAGCCTCAACCACGTGCTGAGGTAATGAATTCCACTCGTTGATGATTCGATGGGATAGTCGGTAGTAAGCTGACAAGAAATTCGTTCTGGGCTTGTGGACTTTTGTGGAGTGTCCTCGTAAATTTTCTGTTTTGGAAGACAAGAAAAATGAGGGCATATTAGGTGCAAATTTATCCAATGTCGAACACTTACAGAACTGTTGATTTTAAGGATTTATCTATAGCTACAATAACATTTCTACAGGTTATGTTTACATAGACTATCCATTTGGTCGATTGAATCCTTTATGCTTTTTGTAGACATGCAGATCTTTACGTCGTGTGCAAATGACAGTATCATCTGAGCCAGCATTACTTGACATCTCGTTTATAAGGACTAAGAAAATGAATGTTCCTTGTACGACTCCTAATGTTGAGACATTCCAACTTAGCGTGCGCTCTATTTACATCGATACGAAACATCCTATTTATTCGGTAGTCTCGAAGCCAGGATAAAAATGGGTCAGTGAAACTCAACTTTGTAACCTTCTTTATGGAAGGTATATGAGTTGTTGTGACAAATGTTTTCGAGAAATCGAAGAATACTATACGAACCGGAATCTTTTGCTCCCAGCAGGTTGTTCAGCTTCCCCGTACTGAAGGTGGATAAGATGCTCAAGACCTGTCTTTCCTGAACCTGTGTTGGGCTTCATGGATTTTGTTTATTATCCAATTATTCCCTGATTTATTCATTGACCAGTCTTCCCATAGCCTTTCACTGAACTGTAACATGCTGAGTCTTCCTAATAGCTCTCTTGGGGGCTTGATAGAGAATGGCCTGCTTTCATTTCCTTGGGAGTTTTGCGTGAATCTAATGACTGCTATTTCATCTCTCAACATTCACCTACTATTTCTTAATGTCAACAGATACTCGAGTATTAGCTGCAATCGTTAGTTTCATTGGTGTTTGATCTTGGTTCGTCGCCCTCATATCCGCACATGTGTTTCAGTCTTGTCTTTGACTCTTTAGATATACTAGTTGGAAATTTTACGGTTGCTTTCAATTCTGTCTTTTCTTTACTCTGCAGGCAAATGTACCAGAACCACAAACAAGGGTGACTTAACACAAACCCGCAGTACTGCCTAGGTACTGAAGTATCACAGAGGCACCTACAAGAAATACACCCAAATTCTGAGTTTCTAGTTTTGATGGACGGCGATCATGCGACACAAGTATCGTTTTTGTGTTATAATAGTATGTTAGTGGTATATAGATTGGATTAAGCATGTTTTATGCATGATGGTGTTGCTGCGCGCTGATTGGTTAATTTTAAACCGATCAGCTCGGGCATATTATTGCAGAAAAATCTATAAGCTTCTTATGCATATACTATAAATATATGAACGATATTTAAACTATTGATTGCTGATTGCTGTTCACTTATCATTATTATTTTGAATACCATTTCATTCCTGTTCAACGTGTTCTGATTTTGGGGTCTTGTCGAGTGTCATCGTATAAGAATACTAAGCAATAGGAATAGCTGGGTCGTTTATATAGCAAAAACACAATTATAACAGTGGCGACGAGGAAAAAGGAAAATTCATTCAAAATGCCTATATCAGATGACCAGCTCAGCCGAATACTACAGCAACAGCAAGCACAACTTGACGCATAAATGCGCCTGTTGGAAACTCTGACGCAACAGCTTAACATACACTACTCGAGTTCACATGCTACTACAAGTACTTCTTCTTGTGATGCAGTTGCCAGCAGCATCCCAGAATTCTATTATGACCCCGAATGTGGCAATACATTTCTCACGTGGTTCAAGCGTTGGGAAGACACATTTAGAATAGAGTTCTGTAATCAAGACGACGCATTGAAGACTCGACTGTTGATGCGCAAGTTGGGAAGTCATGAACATGCACGCTATGCTGATCATATATTACCAAAGTTACCTCGAGAGCTCAGTTTCGAGGAGACAGTATCTCAGCTGTCAGAAATATTCGGTGAATCTTCCTCATTGTTTAGTATTCGCTACCGGTGTCTTAATTTGGTGAAACGAGAAGCCGATGAATATGGTGTTCTAGCAGACATCGTCAACGGAGAATGTGAAAAGTTCAAGTTACGCTCGTTGGCTGAAGATCAATTTAAGTGCCTTATATTCATCAAAGCTCTCCAGTCACCACAAGATGCTGAGATTAGAACCAGACTTCTAACTCGTTTGGATCAAGATCCTAACATCACACTCAGAACGTTAACAGATGAGTGTAAGCGGCTACAGAACATCAGACACGACAATCAGTTGATTGAACAGGTAAATCCTAATTTAACCTGCAGTAGTGTCAATGCTATTACGAGGTTAAAAGTTCAGAAACCGAAAACAAGTGGTAGCAAACCAACGACTGCATGTTGGTTATGTGGTGATTGGCATTATGTACGATATTGCCCATTCAAGAAACATAAATGTCAGATGTGTAACAGACGTGGGCATAAAGAAGGTCATTGTCCTCCAAATCGTACGTCCCAGCCTAAGCAGAAGCACAAACGTCCTCGACACATAAAGTCAGCCGAATCTAAGTCACTTTCTCTGGTAGCAGCCTTTCAAACAGACTATGACATTCGGAGAAAGTATGTTACGATCCAGATTAATGGTATAGCGGTTCGTCTTCAAATTGACACAGCATCCGATATTACTCTAGTGTCTAGGGAGACTTATAACTTGCTGGGAAAACCGCCAATGAAGCCATCCAAGAAAACGGCTAAAAACGTATCTGGAGGTGTACTGAAGCTAGTTGGTGAATTACAATGTGAATTTTCCTTCAATGGAAATAGCTGTAAAGGAGTATGCTATCTAACAGAACGACCAAACCTTGATCTACTTGGTCTAGATATGTTAGAAAAGCTTGGATTAATGGATATACCCATTAACAGCGTGTGTAACGTGTCGTGTCCATCATTAGACACCACCTCATATGCAAAAAAGACAGGTAAAAAGGTTCCAGAAATACGGAGTGTAGCAGCAGCGGCAATTCGAAACACTCCAGTGTCGTCAGATGAAGTCAGAAAAGACTTTTCAGAATTTTGTCAGCAGAACGGAATCAGGCACATCCGAACACCTCCATTCCATCCGCAATCGAATGGCTAGGTAGAACGTTTTGTTGGTACGTTCAAAAATGCTCTAAAAAAATCAAGAGGGGAGGGGGACACCGAAGAGATCTTAGAGAGGTTCTTGTTTATCTACCGTTCGACACAGAACCCTCAGACAACAAATGGAGTCTCCCCAGCGGAAGCGTTACTTGGCAGAAAAATACGTACACATTTTGACAGCATCCGTCCGACGCCAGCTCGTGAGCCCCAACGAAGCTTATCGATGGAGAAGCAGTTTAATCGACACCATGGGGCACAAAGACGATTGTTCAGTGTGGGTCAAAAGGTACTTGCTATGGACTATCGAGGAAAACATCCTACATGGATAGCTGGTCGGATCGTTCATAAGAAAGGAAATGTGGTTTACGAGGTGTCCGTTGGTTCAGAAATCTGGGTGCGTCATGCTAACCAACTGAAATCAACCTCGATCTCCAACAACGAAACGCAGCATAGATTACCTCTTGATGTTCTGCTAGACACCTTTGAGATCAAAACACCTGAAACAGACAGGACAGTCAAGGTGCAAACGAAGGATGATACAATGTCCTTATTACCTAGAAGGTGGACTGACCGGAAGCACAAACCAGTAAAGCGGTTGCAGTTGGACCCTAGCACCAGATCCTACGAATCTGCTCAAGGGGGAGGTGTTAGTGGGATATAGATTGGATTAGGCATGTTTTATGAATGATGGTGTTGCTGCGCGCTGATTGGTTAATTTTAAACCGATCAGCTCGGGCATATTATTGCAGAAAAATCTATAAGCTTCTTATGCATATACTATAAATATATGAACGATATTTAAACTATTGATTGCTGATTGCTGTTCACTTATCATTATTATTTTGAATACCATTTCATTCCTGTTCAACGTGTTCTGATTTTGGGGTCTTGTCGAGTGTCATCGTATAAGAATACTAAGCAATAGGAATAGCTGGGTCGTTTATATAGCAAAAACACAATTATAACATAGTACTAGTCTGAACCACAGACAGTTTGCAACTACACTTTATTCTAACTTTTCGCTTCCTAGTAATATTAGGAGTGGGGACATGGGTAGGAGTGTGATTCCGATTACTAAGTCTCAGATTCAGTCTTCGTGTCTGAGTTGAGTGATCCATGTTGTGAACATTACTCTAAGATTATTTACCTGGTATTCTCTCGAACTTTCTCATAATCGTATTGCTAGAAATCAATTTTTTCGACTTAGAGTTGACCTTTGGATTTAGACACCTACTATTGCTTGCCGTCCTTGTACTGATAGTGTAAGTGACGATAGCAAAGTTATTACTGAGAATGTTACATGGTAGAATAAAAGGTGAAATGAGAGACAATTTAGGTAAAATTAACGCGAGACAGAATATTCGAAAGGTAGAAAAAGTAGAGGTGAATGAATAAAATCAGCACAGCAGTTAAACAAAAAGATAAGTTACACTTAACCGTCATAGAGAACAATAGTGTATGAAGTGGTCGGTAAACTAACACTGCGTCCTTAAGGATAAAAGATGACTATAAGTAACGGATACAGAAATAATGTACAGAGCAGTTGACAAAGAACGCTGACAATACACATGAATCAAATTCGATTGAAAATAAGGTATCGGCGATTTATAAAAACAGGATAAAAACAAAAAAAATATATTCCCCATTGACGGATGCCACGTTTGCCACTGTCACCTACTGATCACTGATCACTGAGTCATTCGAGCACATCGATCCAGTAGATTTGTATGTACACACTGAATGGAACCATTGTGTAAGGGAGGTGATAGTTAACACTGGAAACCATCGACATGTAGTAATAGTCAACTGTAGCACGTTCTCTCACTCACTGCACAGATAGTCGGTGTGGGTCGGATTGGACGTGACTGGTTGGATGTATGTGTTGAGTGGGTGTGAGGCTGGCAAGCTGGCTATCTGTAAATGTGAAGATAGAGGATTAGTGGTTGGGTGTGACGTGTGTGACTGGTTGATTGATTGATTGATTGATATATTTAATGTGTATTGGATGTTGGTGAAGTAGTAAATTTGGTGTGTGTGATTGATATATGTGGTAGTGAGAGTGTATGTTGTTGTTGTTGTTGTTGTTGTTGACTAAGTGTGGGAAAACGGTGTGTGTGATTGGGTTGTGGATAATGCATGTTGTTGCGGATGCACGGCTCGTTGGTCTAGGGGTATGAATACTCGCTTAGGGTGCGAGTGGTCCCGGGTTCGAATCCCGGACGAGCCCAAAACTTTTCAACACATCCAACACCCAAGACACAACAATCACATCAACAGCGCTCGAATTATATCTCGTCAACTATCTCAGAACGCGCGAGTTTGTGTGCGCGTGCGCGTGCGCGCGCTCACCCACTCACACGTGTATACACCCCCATTCAAGTTGACCAAATCACCAACACTATCACACAGTTCCGTCATTCTCATAATAATATCATCATTATCATTATTAAGCACTATCAGTCCGGTTATTCTAATCACAGTGTAATTGATGAAGATGATGATGACGATGATGACGACCACCTTGACACTGACGATCATTATCATGCTCATTGTCACTAATCTCATGGTCACCAATATTGATTGCGATCTTGAATGTTGGTGTTGATGCTATGTGCACTTATTGTATGATCAGTATTGTCGGTGGTAAGACTGGTAGAGAAGAGTTGTGTTGTGTTGTGTTGTGTTGTGTTGGTTATGGTTGACACGAAATCGCTGGTCTGAGAATAACAAGTCAAGTCGAGTGGTAGCAATGCAGAGTGAATAGTTGTGGAGTGCGAGAATGAGAGAATGAGTGTGTATGTGTGTGTGTGTGTGTTTGCACATGTGACTAGTGGTGGATAGGATGGGAGAGGTTTGAGTGAAGCACGAGAAATGATGAGGGGAATCGGTGTTCCGAGAGGTTAGCAACACTGACAGAAATGTGAGGAAGTCAGTACTGGAAGAAGGAAGGTGAGTGTTACGGGATGTGAGTGAAGCACCGATTGGTGGCGTTGAACATCGCACTTTCTGTATGCTTTGTCCGTAAATATATTCCACATTGACGGTTGCCACGTTTGCCACTGTCACCTACTGATCACTGATCACTGAGTCATTCGAGCACATCGATCCAGTAGATTTGTATGTACACACTGAATGGAACCATTGTGTAAGGGAGGTGATAGTTAACACTGGAAACCATCGACATGTAGTAATAGTCAACTGTAGCACGTTCTCTCACTCACTGCACAGATAGTCGGTGTGGGTCGGATTGGACGTGACTGGTTGGATGTATGTGTTGAGTGGGTGTGAGGCTGGCAAGCTGGCTATCTGTAAATGTGAAGATAGAGGATTAGTGGTTGGGTGTGACGTGTGTGACTGGTTGATTGATTGATTGATTGATATATTTAATGTGTATTGGATGTTGGTGAAGTAGTAAATTTGGTGTGTGTGATTGATATATGTGGTAGTGAGAGTGTATGTTGTTGTTGTTGTTGTTGTTGTTGACTAAGTGTGGGAAAACGGTGTGTGTGATTGGGTTGTGGATAATGCAGGTTGTTTTTGCGGATGCACAGTTGGTCTAGGGGTATGATACTCGCTTAGGGTGCGAGTGGTCCCGGGTTCGAATCCCGGACGAGCCCAAAACTTTTCAACACATCCAACACCCAAGACACAACAATCACATCAACAGCGCTCGAATTATATCTCGTCAACTATCTCAGAACGCGCGAGTTTGTGTGCGCGTGCGCGTGCGCGCGCTCACCCACTCACACGTGTATACACCCCCATTCAAGTTGACCAAATCACCAACACTATCACACAGTTCCGTCATTCTCATAATAATATCATCATTATCATTATTAAGCACTATCAGTCCGGTTATTCTAATCACAGTGTAATTGATGAAGATGATGATGACGATGATGACGACCACCTTGACACTGACGATCATTATCATGCTCATTGTCACTAATCTCATGGTCACCAATATTGATTGCGATCTTGAATGTTGGTGTTGATGCTATGTGCACTTATTGTATGATCAGTATTGTCGGTGGTAAGACTGGTAGAGAAGAGTTGTGTTGTGTTGTGTTGTGTTGTGTTGTGTTGGTTATGGTTGACACGAAATCGCTGGTCTGAGAATAACAAGTCAAGTCGAGTGGTAGCAATGCAGAGTGAATAGTTGTGGAGTGCGAGAATGAGAGAATGAGTGTGTATGTGTGTGTGTGTGTGTTTGCACATGTGACTAGTGGTGGATAGGATGGGAGAGGTTTGAGTGAAGCACGAGAAATGATGAGGGGAATCGGTGTTCCGAGAGGTTAGCAACACTGACAGAAATGTGAGGAAGTCAGTACTGGAAGAAGGAAGGTGAGTGTTACGGGATGTGAGTGAAGCACCGATTGGTGGCGTTGAACATCGCACTTTCTGTATGCTTTGTCCGTAAATATATTCCACATTGACGGTTGCCACGTTTGCCACTGTCACCTACTGATCACTGATCACTGAGTCATTCGAGCACATCGATCCAGTAGATTTGTATGTACACACTGAATGGAACCATTGTGTAAGGGAGGTGATAGTTAACACTGGAAACCATCGACATGTAGTAATAGTCAACTGTAGCACGTTCTCTCACTCACTGCACAGATAGTCGGTGTGGGTCGGATTGGACGTGACTGGTTGGATGTATGTGTTGAGTGGGTGTGAGGCTGGCAAGCTGGCTATCTGTAAATGTGAAGATAGAGGATTAGTGGTTGGGTGTGACGTGTGTGACTGGTTGATTGATTGATTGATTGATTGATATATTTAATGTGTATTGGATGTTGGTGAAGTAGTAAATTTGGTTGATATATGTGGTAGTGAGAGTGTATGTTGTTGTTGTTGTTGTTGTTGACTAAGTGTGGGAAAACGGTGTGTGTGATTGGGTTGTGGATAATGCATGTTGTTGCGGATGCACGGCTCGTTGGTCTAGGGGTATGATACTCGCTTAGGGTGCGAGTGGTCCCGGGTTCGAATCCCGGACGAGCCCAAAACTTTTCAACACATCCAACACCCAAGACACAACAATCACATCAACAGCGCTCGAATTATATCTCGTCAACTATCTCAGAACGCGCGAGTTTGTGTGCGCGTGCGCGTGCGCGCGCTCACCCACTCACACGTGTATACACCCCCATTCAAGTTGACCAAATCACCAACACTATCACACAGTTCCGTCATTCTCATAATAATATCATCATTATCATTATTAAGCACTATCAGTCCGGTTATTCTAATCACAGTGTAATTGATGAAGATGATGATGACGATGATGACGACCACCTTGACACTGACGATCATTATCATGCTCATTGTCACTAATCTCATGGTCACCAATATTGATTGCGATCTTGAATGTTGGTGTTGATGCTATGTGCACTTATTGTATGATCAGTATTGTCGGTGGTAAGACTGGTAGAGAAGAGTTGTGTTGTGTTGTGTTGTGTTGTGTTGGTTATGGTTGACACGAAATCGCTGGTCTGAGAATAACAAGTCAAGTCGAGTGGTAGCAATGCAGAGTGAATAGTTGTGGAGTGCGAGAATGAGAGAATGAGTGTGTATGTGTGTGTGTGTGTTTGCACATGTGACTAGTGGTGGATAGGATGGGAGAGGTTTGAGTGAAGCACGAGAAATGATGAGGGGAATCGGTGTTCCGAGAGGTTAGCAACACTGACAGAAATGTGAGGAAGTCAGTACTGGAAGAAGGAAGGTGAGTGTTACGGGATGTGAGTGAAGCACCGATTGGTGGCGTTGAACATCGCACTTTCTGTATGCTTTGTCCGTAAATATATTCCACATTGACGGTTGCCACGTTTGCCACTGTCACCTACTGATCACTGATCACTGAGTCATTCGAGCACATCGATCCAGTAGATTTGTATGTACACACTGAATGGAACCATTGTGTAAGGGAGGTGATAGTTAACACTGGAAACCATCGACATGTAGTAATAGTCAACTGTAGCACGTTCTCTCACTCACTGCACAGATAGTCGGTGTGGGTCGGATTGGACGTGACTGGTTGGATGTATGTGTTGAGTGGGTGTGAGGCTGGCAAGCTGGCTATC
Source organism: Schistosoma mansoni (assembly GCF_000237925.1). NCBI lineage: Eukaryota > Metazoa > Platyhelminthes > Trematoda > Strigeidida > Schistosomatidae > Schistosoma > Schistosoma mansoni. The sequence goes on from NC_031496.1 coordinate 442,467, forward strand.
TGTAAATGTGAAGATAGAGGATTAGTGGTTGGGTGTGACGTGTGTGACTGGTTGATTGATATATTTAATGTGTATTGGATGTTGGTGAAGTAGTAAATTTGGTGTGTGTGATTGATATATGTGGTAGTGAGAGTGTATGTTGTTGTTGTTGTTGTTGTTGTTGTTGACTAAGTGTGGGAAAACGGTGTGTGTGATTGGGTTGTGGATAATGCATGTTGTTGCGGATGCACGGCTCGTTGGTCTAGGGGTATGATACTCGCTTAGGGTGCGAGTGGTCCCGGGTTCGAATCCCGGACGAGCCCAAAACTTTTCAACACATCCAACACCCAAGACACAACAATCACATCAACAGCGCTCGAATTATATCTCGTCAACTATCTCAGAACGCGCGAGTTTGTGTGCGCGTGCGCGTGCGCGCGCTCACCCACTCACACGTGTATACACCCCCATTCAAGTTGACCAAATCACCAACACTATCACACAGTTCCGTCATTCTCATAATAATATCATCATTATCATTATTAAGCACTATCAGTCCGGTTATTCTAATCACAGTGTAATTGATGAAGATGATGATGACGATGATGACGACCACCTTGACACTGACGATCATTATCATGCTCATTGTCACTAATCTCATGGTCACCAATATTGATTGCGATCTTGAATGTTGGTGTTGATGCTATGTGCACTTATTGTATGATCAGTATTGTCGGTGGTAAGACTGGTAGAGAAGAGTTGTGTTGTGTTGTGTTGTGTTGTGTTGTGTTGGTTATGGTTGACACGAAATCGCTGGTCTGAGAATAACAAGTCAAGTCGAGTGGTAGCAATGCAGAGTGAATAGTTGTGGAGTGCGAGAATGAGAGAATGAGTGTGTATGTGTGTGTGTGTGTGGTGTTTGCACATGTGACTAGTGGTGGATAGGATGGGAGAGGTTTGAGTGAAGCACGAGAAATGATGAGGGGAATCGGTGTTCCGAGAGGTTAGCAACACTGACAGAAATGTGAGGAAGTCAGTACTGGAAGAAGGAAGGTGAGTGTTACGGGATGTGAGTGAAGCACCGATTGGTGGCGTTGAACATCGCACTTTCTGTATGCTTTGTCCGTAAATATATTCCACATTGACGGTTGCCACGTTTGCCACTGTCACCTACTGATCACTGATCACTGAGTCATTCGAGCACATCGATCCAGTAGATTTGTATGTACACACTGAATGGAACCATTGTGTAAGGGAGGTGATAGTTAACACTGGAAACCATCGACATGTAGTAATAGTCAACTGTAGCACGTTCTCTCACTCACTGCACAGATAGTCGGTGTGGGTCGGATTGGACGTGACTGGTTGGATGTATGTGTTGAGTGGGTGTGAGGCTGGCAAGCTGGCTATCTGTAAATGTGAAGATAGAGGATTAGTGGTTGGGTGTGACGTGTGTGACTGGTTGATTGATTGATTGATTGATTGATTGATATATTTAATGTGTATTGGATGTTGGTGAAGTAGTAAATTTGGTGTGTGTGATTGATATATGTGGTAGTGAGAGTGTATGTTGTTGTTGTTGTTGTTGTTGTTGTTGACTAAGTGTGGGAAAACGGTGTGTGTGATTGGGTTGTGGATAATGCATGTTGTTGCGGATGCACGGCTCGTTGGTCTAGGGGTATGATACTCGCTTAGGGTGCGAGTGGTCCCGGGTTCGAATCCCGGACGAGCCCAAAACTCTTCAACACATCCAACACCCAAGACACAACAATCACATCAACAGCGCTCGAATTATATCTCGTCAACTATCTCAGAACGCGCGAGTTTGTGTGCGCGTGCGCGTGCGCGCGCTCACCCACTCACACGTGTATACACCCCCATTCAAGTTGACCAAATCACCAACACTATCACACAGTTCCGTCATTCTCATAATAATATCATCATTATCATTATTAAGCACTATCAGTCCGGTTATTCTAATCACAGTGTAATTGATGAAGATGATGATGACGATGATGACGACCACCTTGACACTGACGATCATTATCATGCTCATTGTCACTAATCTCATGGTCACCAATATTGATTGCGATCTTGAATGTTGGTGTTGATGCTATGTGCACTTATTGTATGATCAGTATTGTCGGTGGTAAGACTGGTAGAGAAGAGTTGTGTTGTGTTGTGTTGTGTTGTGTTGGTTATGGTTGACACGAAATCGCTGGTCTGAGAATAACAAGTCAAGTCGAGTGGTAGCAATGCAGAGTGAATAGTTGTGGAGTGCGAGAATGAGAGAATGAGTGTGTATGTGTGTGTGTGTGTGTTTGCACATGTGACTAGTGGTGGATAGGATGGGAGAGGTTTGAGTGAAGCACGAGAAATGATGAGGGGAATCGGTGTTCCGAGAGGTTAGCAACACTGACAGAAATGTGAGGAAGTCAGTACTGGAAGAAGGAAGGTGAGTGTTACGGGATGTGAGTGAAGCACCGATTGGTGGCGTTGAACATCGCACTTTCTGTATGCTTTGTCCGTAAATATATTCCACATGACGGGTTGCCACGTTTGCCACTGTCACCTACTGATCACTGATCACTGAGTCATTCGAGCACATCGATCCAGTAGATTTGTATGTACACACTGAATGGAACCATTGTGTAAGGGAGGTGATAGTTAACACTGGAAACCATCGACATGTAGTAATAGTCAACTGTAGCACGTTCTCTCACTCACTGCACAGATAGTCGGTGTGGGTCGGATTGGACGTGACTGGTTGGATGTATGTGTTGAGTGGGTGTGAGGCTGGCAAGCTGGCTATCTGTAAATGTGAAGATAGAGGATTAGTGGTTGGGTGTGACGTGTGTGACTGGTTGATTGATTGATTGATTGATTGATTGATATATTTAATGTGTATTGGATGTTGGTGAAGTAGTAAATTTGGTGTGTGTGATTGATATATGTGGTAGTGAGAGTGTATGTTGTTGTTGTTGTTGTTGACTAAGTGTGGGAAAACGGTGTGTGTGATTGGGTTGTGGATAATGCAGGTTGTTTTTGCGGATGCACGGCTCGTTGGTCTAGGGGTATGATACTCGCTTAGGGTGCGAGTGGTCCCGGGTTCGAATCCCGGACGAGCCCAAAACTTTTCAACACATCCAACACCCAAGACACAACAATCACATCAACAGCGCTCGAATTATATCTCGTCAACTATCTCAGAACGCGCGAGTTTGTGTGCGCGTGCGCGCGCTCACCCACTCACACGTGTATACACCCCCATTCAAGTTGACCAAATCACCAACACTATCACACAGTTCCGTCATTCTCATAATAATATCATCATTATCATTATTAAGCACTATCAGTCCGGTTATTCTAATCACAGTGTAATTGATGAAGATGATGATGACGATGATGACGACCACCTTGACACTGACGATCATTATCATGCTCATTGTCACTAATCTCATGGTCACCAATATTGATTGCGATCTTGAATGTTGGTGTTGATGCTATGTGCACTTATTGTATGATCAGTATTGTCGGTGGTAAGACTGGTAGAGAAGAGTTGTGTTGTGTTGTGTTGTGTTGTGTTGTGTTGGTTATGGTTGACACGAAATCGCTGGTCTGAGAATAACAAGTCAAGTCGAGTGGTAGCAATGCAGAGTGAATAGTTGTGGAGTGCGAGAATGAGAGAATGAGTGTGTATGTGTGTGTGTGTGTGTTTGCACATGTGACTAGTGGTGGATAGGATGGGAGAGGTTTGAGTGAAGCACGAGAAATGATGAGGGGAATCGGTGTTCCGAGAGGTTAGCAACACTGACAGAAATGTGAGGAAGTCAGTACTGGAAGAAGGAAGGTGAGTGTTACGGGATGTGAGTGAAGCACCGATTGGTGGCGTTGAACATCGCACTTTCTGTATGCTTTGTCCGTAAATATATTCCACATTGACGGTTGCCACGTTTGCCACTGTCACCTACTGATCACTGATCACTGAGTCATTCGAGCACATCGATCCAGTAGATTTGTATGTACACACTGAATGGAACCATTGTGTAAGGGAGGTGATAGTTAACACTGGAAACCATCGACATGTAGTAATAGTCAACTGTAGCACGTTCTCTCACTCACTGCACAGATAGTCGGTGTGGGTCGGATTGGACGTGACTGGTTGGATGTATGTGTTGAGTGGGTGTGAGGCTGGCAAGCTGGCTATCTGTAAATGTGAAGATAGAGGATTAGTGGTTGGGTGTGACGTGTGTGACTGGTTGATTGATTGATTGATTGATATATTTAATGTGTATTGGATGTTGGTGAAGTAGTAAATTTGGTGTGTGTGATTGATATATGTGGTAGTGAGAGTGTATGTTGTTGTTGTTGTTGTTGTTGTTGACTAAGTGTGGGAAAACGGTGTGTGTGATTGGGTTGTGGATAATGCATGTTGTTGCGGATGCACGGCTCGTTGGTCTAGGGGTATGATACTCGCTTAGGGTGCGAGTGGTCCCGGGTTCGAATCCCGGACGAGCCCAAAACTTTTCAACACATCCAACACCCAAGACACAACAATCACATCAACAGCGCTCGAATTATATCTCGTCAACTATCTCAGAACGCGCGAGTTTGTGTGCGCGTGCGCGTGCGCGCGCTCACCCACTCACACGTGTATACACCCCCATTCAAGTTGACCAAATCACCAACACTATCACACAGTTCCGTCATTCTCATAATAATATCATCATTATCATTATTAAGCACTATCAGTCCGGTTATTCTAATCACAGTGTAATTGATGAAGATGATGATGACGATGATGACGACCACCTTGACACTGACGATCATTATCATGCTCATTGTCACTAATCTCATGGTCACCAATATTGATTGCGATCTTGAATGTTGGTGTTGATGCTATGTGCACTTATTGTATGATCAGTATTGTCGGTGGTAAGACTGGTAGAGAAGAGTTGTGTTGTGTTGTGTTGTGTTGTGTTGTGTTGGTTATGGTTGACACGAAATCGCTGGTCTGAGAATAACAAGTCAAGTCGAGTGGTAGCAATGCAGAGTGAATAGTTGTGGAGTGCGAGAATGAGAGAATGAGTGTGTATGTGTGTGTGTGTGTGTTTGCACATGTGACTAGTGGTGGATAGGATGGGAGAGGTTTGAGTGAAGCACGAGAAATGATGAGGGGAATCGGTGTTCCGAGAGGTTAGCAACACTGACAGAAATGTGAGGAAGTCAGTACTGGAAGAAGGAAGGTGAGTGTTACGGGATGTGAGTGAAGCACCGATTGGTGGCGTTGAACATCGCACTTTCTGTATGCTTTGTCCGTAAATATATTCCACATTGACGGTTGCCACGTTTGCCACTGTCACCTACTGATCACTGATCACTGAGTCATTCGAGCACATCGATCCAGTAGATTTGTATGTACACACTGAATGGAACCATTGTGTAAGGGAGGTGATAGTTAACACTGGAAACCATCGACATGTAGTAATAGTCAACTGTAGCACGTTCTCTCACTCACTGCACAGATAGTCGGTGTGGGTCGGATTGGACGTGACTGGTTGGATGTATGTGTTGAGTGGGTGTGAGGCTGGCAAGCTGGCTATCTGTAAATGTGAAGATAGAGGATTAGTGGTTGGGTGTGACGTGTGTGACTGGTTGATTGATTGATTGATTGATATATTTAATGTGTATTGGATGTTGGTGAAGTAGTAAATTTGGTGTGTGTGATTGATATATGTGGTAGTGAGAGTGTATGTTGTTGTTGTTGTTGTTGTTGTTGACTAAGTGTGGGAAAACGGTGTGTGTGATTGGGTTGTGGATAATGCATGTTGTTGCGGATGCACGGCTCGTTGGTCTAGGGGTATGATACTCGCTTAGGGTGCGAGTGGTCCCGGGTTCGAATCCCGGACGAGCCCAAAACTTTTCAACACATCCAACACCCAAGACACAACAATCACATCAACAGCGCTCGAATTATATCTCGTCAACTATCTCAGAACGCGCGAGTTTGTGTGCGCGTGCGCGTGCGCGCGCTCACCCACTCACACGTGTATACACCCCCATTCAAGTTGACCAAATCACCAACACTATCACACAGTTCCGTCATTCTCATAATAATATCATCATTATCATTATTAAGCACTATCAGTCCGGTTATTCTAATCACAGTGTAATTGATGAAGATGATGATGACGATGATGACGACCACCTTGACACTGACGATCATTATCATGCTCATTGTCACTAATCTCATGGTCACCAATATTGATTGCGATCTTGAATGTTGGTGTTGATGCTATGTGCACTTATTGTATGATCAGTATTGTCGGTGGTAAGACTGGTAGAGAAGAGTTGTGTTGTGTTGTGTTGTGTTGTGTTGTGTTGGTTATGGTTGACACGAAATCGCTGGTCTGAGAATAACAAGTCAAGTCGAGTGGTAGCAATGCAGAGTGAATAGTTGTGGAGTGCGAGAATGAGAGAATGAGTGTGTATGTGTGTGTGTGTGTGTTTGCACATGTGACTAGTGGTGGATAGGATGGGAGAGGTTTGAGTGAAGCACGAGAAATGATGAGGGGAATCGGTGTTCCGAGAGGTTAGCAACACTGACAGAAATGTGAGGAAGTCAGTACTGGAAGAAGGAAGGTGAGTGTTACGGGATGTGAGTGAAGCACCGATTGGTGGCGTTGAACATCGCACTTTCTGTATGCTTTGTCCGTAAATATATTCCACATTGACGGTTGCCACGTTTGCCACTGTCACCTACTGATCACTGATCACTGAGTCATTCGAGCACATCGATCCAGTAGATTTGTATGTACACACTGAATGGAACCATTGTGTAAGGGAGGTGATAGTTAACACTGGAAACCATCGACATGTAGTAATAGTCAACTGTAGCACGTTCTCTCACTCACTGCACAGATAGTCGGTGTGGGTCGGATTGGACGTGACTGGTTGGATGTATGTGTTGAGTGGGTGTGAGGCTGGCAAGCTGGCTATCTGTAAATGTGAAGATAGAGGATTAGTGGTTGGGTGTGACGTGTGTGACTGGTTGATTGATTGATTGATTGATTGATATATTTAATGTGTATTGGATGTTGGTGAAGTAGTAAATTTGGTGTGTGTGATTGATATATGTGGTAGTGAGAGTGTATGTTGTTGTTGTTGTTGTTGTTGTTGACTAAGTGTGGGAAAACGGTGTGTGTGATTGGGTTGTGGATAATGCATGTTGTTGCGGATGCACGGCTCGTTGGTCTAGGGGTATGATACTCGCTTAGGGTGCGAGTGGTCCCGGGTTCGAATCCCGGACGAGCCCAAAACTCTTCAACACATCCAACACCCAAGACACAACAATCACATCAACAGCGCTCGAATTATATCTCGTCAACTATCTCAGAACGCGCGAGTTTGTGTGCGCGTGCGCGTGCGCGCGCTCACCCACTCACACGTGTATACACCCCCATTCAAGTTGACCAAATCACCAACACTATCACACAGTTCCGTCATTCTCATAATAATATCATCATTATCATTATTAAGCACTATCAGTCCGGTTATTCTAATCACAGTGTAATTGATGAAGATGATGATGACGATGATGACGACCACCTTGACACTGACGATCATTATCATGCTCATTGTCACTAATCTCATGGTCACCAATATTGATTGCGATCTTGAATGTTGGTGTTGATGCTATGTGCACTTATTGTATGATCAGTATTGTCGGTGGTAAGACTGGTAGAGAAGAGTTGTGTTGTGTTGTGTTGTGTTGTGTTGTGTTGGTTATGGTTGACACGAAATCGCTGGTCTGAGAATAACAAGTCAAGTCGAGTGGTAGCAATGCAGAGTGAATAGTTGTGGAGTGCGAGAATGAGAGAATGAGTGTGTATGTGTGTGTGTGTGTGTGTTTGCACATGTGACTAGTGGTGGATAGGATGGGAGAGGTTTGAGTGAAGCACGAGAAATGATGAGGGGAATCGGTGTTCCGAGAGGTTAGCAACACTGACAGAAATGTGAGGAAGTCAGTACTGGAAGAAGGAAGGTGAGTGTTACGGGATGTGAGTGAAGCACCGATTGGTGGCGTTGAACATCGCACTTTCTGTATGCTTTGTCCGTAAATATATTCCACATTGACGGTTGCCACGTTTGCCACTGTCACCTACTGATCACTGATCACTGAGTCATTCGAGCACATCGATCCAGTAGATTTGTATGTACACACTGAATGGAACCATTGTGTAAGGGAGGTGATAGTTAACACTGGAAACCATCGACATGTAGTAATAGTCAACTGTAGCACGTTCTCTCACTCACTGCACAGATAGTCGGTGTGGGTCGGATTGGACGTGACTGGTTGGATGTATGTGTTGAGTGGGTGTGAGGCTGGCAAGCTGGCTATCTGTAAATGTGAAGATAGAGGATTAGTGGTTGGGTGTGACGTGTGTGACTGGTTGATTGATTGATTGATTGATTGATATATTTAATGTGTATTGGATGTTGGTGAAGTAGTAAATTTGGTGTGTGTGATTGATATATGTGGTAGTGAGAGTGTATGTTGTTGTTGTTGACTAAGTGTGGGAAAACGGTGTGTGTGATTGGGTTGTGGATAATGCATGTTGTTGCGGATGCACGGCTCGTTGGTCTAGGGGTATGATACTCGCTTAGGGTGCGAGTGGTCCCGGGTTCGAATCCCGGACGAGCCCAAAACTCTTCAACACATCCAACACCCAAGACACAACAATCACATCAACAGCGCTCGAATTATATCTCGTCAACTATCTCAGAACGCGCGAGTTTGTGTGCGCGTGCGCGTGCGCGCGCTCACCCACTCACACGTGTATACACCCCCATTCAAGTTGACCAAATCACCAACACTATCACACAGTTCCGTCATTCTCATAATAATATCATCATTGTCATTATTAAGCACTATCAGTCCGGTTATTCTAATCACAGTGTAATTGATGAAGATGATGATGACGATGATGACGACCACCTTGACACTGACGATCATTATCATGCTCATTGTCACTAATCTCATGGTCACCAATATTGATTGCGATCTTGAATGTTGGTGTTGATGCTATGTGCACTTATTGTATGATCAGTATTGTCGGTGGTAAGACTGGTAGAGAAGAGTTGTGTTGTGTTGTGTTGTGTTGTGTTGTGTTGTGTTGGTTATGGTTGACACGAAATCGCTGGTCTGAGAATAACAAGTCAAGTCGAGTGGTAGCAATGCAGAGTGAATAGTTGTGGAGTGCGAGAATGAGAGAATGAGTGTGTATGTGTGTGTGTGTGTTTGCACATGTGACTAGTGGTGGATAGGATGGGAGAGGTTTGAGTGAAGCACGAGAAATGATGAGGGGAATCGGTGTTCCGAGAGGTTAGCAACACTGACAGAAATGTGAGGAAGTCAGTACTGGAAGAAGGAAGGTGAGTGTTACGGGATGTGAGTGAAGCACCGATTGGTGGCGTTGAACATCGCACTTTCTGTATGCTTTGTCCGTAAATATATTCCACATTGACGGTTGCCACGTTTGCCACTGTCACCTACTGATCACTGATCACTGAGTCATTCGAGCACATCGATCCAGTAGATTTGTATGTATACACTGAATGGAACCATTGTGTAAGGGAGGTGATAGTTAACACTGGAAACCATCGACATGTAGTAATAGTCAACTGTAGCACGTTCTCTCACTCACTGCACAGATAGTCGGTGTGGGTCGGATTGGACGTGACTGGTTGGATGTATGTGTTGAGTGGGTGTGAGGCTGGCAAGCTGGCTATCTGTAAATGTGAAGATAGAGGATTAGTGGTTGGGTGTGACGTGTGTGACTGGTTGATTGATTGATTGATTGATATATTTAATGTGTATTGGATGTTGGTGAAGTAGTAAATTTGGTGTGTGTGATTGATATATGTGGTAGTGAGAGTGTATGTTGTTGTTGTTGTTGTTGTTGTTGACTAAGTGTGGGAAAACGGTGTGTGTGATTGGGTTGTGGATAATGCATGTTGTTGCGGATGCACGGCTCGTTGGTCTAGGGGTATGATACTCGCTTAGGGTGCGGGTGGTCCCGGGTTCGAATCCCGGACGAGCCCAAAACTTTTCAACACATCCAACACCCAAGACACAACAATCACATCAACAGCGCTCGAATTATATCTCGTCAACTATCTCAGAACGCGCGAGTTTGTGTGCGCGTGCGCGTGCGCGCGCTCACCCACTCACACGTGTATACACCCCCATTCAAGTTGACCAAATCACCAACACTATCACACAGTTCCGTCATTCTCATAATAATATCATCATTATCATTATTAAGCACTATCAGTCCGGTTATTCTAATCACAGTGTAATTGATGAAGATGATGATGACGATGATGACGACCACCTTGACACTGACGATCATTATCATGCTCATTGTCACTAATCTCATGGTCACCAATATTGATTGCGATCTTGAATGTTGGTGTTGATGCTATGTGCACTTATTGTATGATCAGTATTGTCGGTGGTAAGACTGGTAGAGAAGAGTTGTGTTGTGTTGAGTTGTGTTGTGTTGTGTTGTGTTGTGTTGTGTTGGTTATGGTTGACACGAAATCGCTGGTCTGAGAATAACAAGTCAAGTCGAGTGGTAGCAATGCAGAGTGAATAGTTGTGGAGTGCGAGAATGAGAGAATGAGTGTGTATGTGTGTGTGTGTGTGTGTTTGCACATGTGACTAGTGGTGGATAGGATGGGAGAGGTTTGAGTGAAGCACGAGAAATGATGAGGGGAATCGGTGTTCCGAGAGGTTAGCAACACTGACAGAAATGTGAGGAAGTCAGTACTGGAAGAAGGAAGGTGAGTGTTACGGGATGTGAGTGAAGCACCGATTGGTGGCGTTGAACATCGCACTTTCTGTATGCTTTGTCCGTAAATATATTCCACATTGACGGTTGCCACGTTTGCCACTGTCACCTACTGATCACTGATCACTGAGTCATTCGAGCACATCGATCCAGTAGATTTGTATGTACACACTGAATGGAACCATTGTGTAAGGGAGGTGATAGTTAACACTGGAAACCATCGACATGTAGTAATAGTCAACTGTAGCACGTTCTCTCACTCACTGCACAGATAGTCGGTGTGGGTCGGATTGGACGTGACTGGTTGGATGTATGTGTTGAGTGGGTGTGAGGCTGGCAAGCTGGCTATCTGTAAATGTGAAGATAGAGGATTAGTGGTTGGGTGTGACGTGTGTGACTGGTTGATTGATTGATTGATTGATTGATATATTTAATGTGTATTGGATGTTGGTGAAGTAGTAAATTTGGTGTGTGTGATTGATATATGTGGTAGTGAGAGTGTATGTTGTTGTTGTTGACTAAGTGTGGGAAAACGGTGTGTGTGATTGGGTTGTGGATAATGCATGTTGTTGCGGATGCACGGCTCGTTGGTCTAGGGGTATGATACTCGCTTAGGGTGCGAGTGGTCCCGGGTTCGAATCCCGGACGAGCCCAAAACTCTTCAACACATCCAACACCCAAGACACAACAATCACATCAACAGCGCTCGAATTATATCTCGTCAACTATCTCAGAACGCGCGAGTTTGTGTGCGCGTGCGCGTGCGCGCGCTCACCCACTCACACGTGTATACACCCCCATTCAAGTTGACCAAATCACCAACACTATCACACAGTTCCGTCATTCTCATAATAATATCATCATTATCATTATTAAGCACTATCAGTCCGGTTATTCTAATCACAGTGTAATTGATGAAGATGATGATGACGATGATGACGACCACCTTGACACTGACGATCATTATCATGCTCATTGTCACTAATCTCATGGTCACCAATATTGATTGCGATCTTGAATGTTGGTGTTGATGCTATGTGCACTTATTGTATGATCAGTATTGTCGGTGGTAAGACTGGTAGAGAAGAGTTGTGTTGTGTTGTGTTGTGTTGTGTTGTGTTGGTTATGGTTGACACGAAATCGCTGGTCTGAGAATAACAAGTCAAGTCGAGTGGTAGCAATGCAGAGTGAATAGTTGTGGAGTGCGAGAATGAGAGAATGAGTGTGTATGTGTGTGTGTGTGTGTTCGCACATGTGACTAGTGGTGGATAGGATGGGAGAGGTTTGAGTGAAGCACGAGAAATGATGAGGGGAATCGGTGTTCCGAGAGGTTAGCAACACTGACAGAAATGTGAGGAAGTCAGTACTGGAAGAAGGAAGGTGAGTGTTACGGGATGTGAGTGAAGCACCGATTGGTGGCGTTGAACATCGCACTTTCTGTATGCTTTGTCCGTAAATATATTCCACATTGACGGTTGCCACGTTTGCCACTGTCACCTACTGATCACTGATCACTGAGTCATTCGAGCACATCGATCCAGTAGATTTGTATGTACACACTGAATGGAACCATTGTGTAAGGGAGGTGATAGTTAACACTGGAAACCATCGACATGTAGTAATAGTCAACTGTAGCACGTTCTCTCACTCACTGCACAGATAGTCGGTGTGGGTCGGATTGGACGTGACTGGTTGGATGTATGTGTTGAGTGGGTGTGAGGCTGGCAAGCTGGCTATCTGTAAATGTGAAGATAGAGGATTAGTGGTTGGGTGTGACGTGTGTGACTGGTTGATTGATTGATTGATTGATTGATATATTTAATGTGTATTGGATGTTGGTGAAGTAGTAAATTTGGTGTGTGTGATTGATATATGTGGTAGTGAGAGTGTATGTTGTTGTTGTTGTTGTTGTTGTTGACTAAGTGTGGGAAAACGGTGTGTGTGATTGGGTTGTGGATAATGCATGTTGTTGCGGATGCACGGCTCGTTGGTCTAGGGGTATGATACTCGCTTAGGGTGCGAGTGGTCCCGGGTTCGAATCCCGGACGAGCCCAAAACTTTCCAACACATCCAACACCCAAGACACAACAATCACATCAACAGCGCTCGAATTATATCTCGTCAACTATCTCAGAACGCGCGAGTTTGTGTGCGCGTGCGCGTGCGCGCGCTCACCCACTCACACGTGTATACACCCCCATTCAAGTTGACCAAATCACCAACACTATCACACAGTTCCGTCATTCTCATAATAATATCATCATTATCATTATTAAGCACTATCAGTCCGGTTATTCTAATCACAGTGTAATTGATGAAGATGATGATGACGATGATGACGACCACCTTGACACTGACGATCATTATCATGCTCATTGTCACTAATCTCATGGTCACCAATATTGATTGCGATCTTGAATGTTGGTGTTGATGCTATGTGCACTTATTGTATGATCAGTATTGTCGGTGGTAAGACTGGTAGAGAAGAGTTGTGTTGTGTTGTGTTGTGTTGTGTTGTGTTGGTTATGGTTGACACGAAATCGCTGGTCTGAGAATAACAAGTCAAGTCGAGTGGTAGCAATGCAGAGTGAATAGTTGTGGAGTGCGAGAATGAGAGAATGAGTGTGTATGTGTGTGTGTGTGTGTGTTTGCACATGTGACTAGTGGTGGATAGGATGGGAGAGGTTTGAGTGAAGCACGAGAAATGATGAGGGGAATCGGTGTTCCGAGAGGTTAGCAACACTGACAGAAATGTGAGGAAGTCAGTACTGGAAGAAGGAAGGTGAGTGTTACGGGATGTGAGTGAAGCACCGATTGGTGGCGTTGAACATCGCACTTTCTGTATGCTTTGTCCGTAAATATATTCCACGTAGTCGGTTCCCACGCGAGTGGTTCCGCGCTCGATTCGCGGTCGAGCACAAGACTTTTCAATACTTGGAACACTGAAGTACCACCTTCACTATAATAACATCAAGTGAATCAATATATTCTTTATTTTGTAAGCATTTATTTTACATCATTATTAATATTATGCAATCGATCTTTCTGCTTGTGAACGTATCTATGCAATGAAGTAGAACTCGGCCTTGATTCAGTATATACGAAGGCTTCATTGACTTCTCATTGCTGCTTATTTCTAAAAATGTAATCATAGATATGTTTATTTAGAAATTGGTTGATAAAATATAATAATAATGTAAAAAAAAATGAATAATTCATTAAATAACTACTATGGTATATGCTACTCATTCTGACGAATATAAGTAGTATATAACACTGATTGAAAATATGAATGTTTGCTAGTAGAATACTGAATTGAAGGGAACATACAAAGAAAAAAAGCAAGATTCTCAATCACAACACGAAGAATACCAATCCAGTCACACTTGATGGTGAAACTCTGGAAGAGGTAGTAACATTCACGTACCTGGGAAACATTATTGATGAACAAGGAGAATCTGATGTAGATGTAAAGGCAAGGAATAGCAAAGCAAAGACAGTATCCCTACAATTGAAGAATATATAGGATTGAAAACAACTGTCAACTAATTTCAAAGTAAGAATCTTCAATACGAATGTCAATACAGTCCTACTGTACGAAGCTGAAACGTGGAGAACAACCACAATCATCATCAAGAAAGTACAAGTATTTATAAATAGTTGTCTATACAAAAGACTCAACATTCACTGGCCGGATGCCATCAGCAACAGCCTTTTGTGGGAGAGGACAAACCCGCCTCCATCTGAAAAGTAAATTCGGGAAAGATACTAGAAGTGCATAGGACACACATTAAGGAAATCATCAAACTGCATCACGAGACAAATGCTAACTCAGAATCTAAAAGGTAAACGGAAATGTGGAAGACCAAATAACACACTACATCGGAAGTTGTAAGCAGACATGAAAAGAATGAATAGCAATTGGAATGAAGTGGAAAGGATTGTCGAAGACAGAGTTGGACGGAGAATGTTGGTTGGTGGCCTATGTTCCTTCACGAGGGGTAACAAGTTTAAGTAAGTAAATAAGTAAGTAAGTGATAGTATTTGAGAACTACATCTTTCTGTGAACTATAGTCAATGTTTCAGACAGAAGACAAGTATGTCGTACGTCAGTCTACTCTCTGTATAGATTCGAAGTGGTGATATTACCTATAAAAATGGAAAATATTTGTATAGATTACAAATTATTCATCATACATATCTTCTAAGCATTAATTGCATATGTTGATACCGGCAAGACAGTGATCCTATGCTTAGGAGTAGGGTTTTTAGGTAAATTCGATAAGGTGATTATTGAGATCATGCAGCAGTAGGTCTCAATTCAAAACAA
Source organism: Schistosoma mansoni (assembly GCF_000237925.1). Classification (NCBI taxonomy): domain Eukaryota; kingdom Metazoa; phylum Platyhelminthes; class Trematoda; order Strigeidida; family Schistosomatidae; genus Schistosoma; species Schistosoma mansoni. The sequence continues at coordinate 457,632 of NC_031496.1, forward strand.
TTGTCAACCAACACCAAGATCAGAATTTTCAATACAAATGTCAAGATAGTTCTACTGTATGGGGCGGAGACGTGGAGAACTACGAATACCATCATCCAGAAGATACAAGTGTTTATTAACAGTTGTCTACGCAAAATACTTCGGATCCGTTGGCCAGACACCATCAGCAACATCCTACTTTTGGAGAGAACAAACCAAATTCCAATGGACGAAGAAATCAGGAAGAAGCGCTTGAAGTGAATAAGACACACATTGAGGAAATCACTCAACTGCGTCACCAGGCAAGTCCTCATTTGGAATCCTGAAGGCCAAACGAGAAGAGGAAGATCAAAGAACACATTACGCCGAGAAATGGAGACAAACATGAGAAGAATGAACAACAACTGAATAGAACTAGAAATTACGGCCCAGGACAGAGTGCGTTGGTGAATATTGATCGGTGGCTTATGCTCCATTGGGAGTAACAGGCGTCAGTAAGTAATTACATAATCATTTTCATCTGTTTACTTGTTTGAATGACATATTACGCATTTATGACATCCATATATCCAATAATCAGTTGCTTGCTCATATAGAAGTGGGTAATTAAAGGGCTGAAAGCATCTAAATAAAGACATGGGCAACAGTTTATGAAATTACTCACTATTGACTATTTCACATTGATAACTTTTTTGTTTTTTCCCCCTATATTTCTAATCCAACATATTTTCATCTATCCAATGTATCCATACTAGATATAACGACTTAAACTGATACATAACGCTGAAATTCATTTAGTATTGTTTGTTTGAATCTTCCCATTGATGTTTAGGACTACAATTGATCAGTCATATATGCATACTGTCCGTATTGCCTCGATATAGTCTTAATTCACAAGCATTATAAGCAAAGATGAATAGTGACTAGCAGTGGAATCCAGGACAAGCGTTTCATCCTATTTGGGACTGGTCAGCTGGATGTACCTACATCCCAGAGTTAATGTTCACTCTGGGACTCGAACCCAGTGCCCAGTGTGCTTTATCCACTTATCTACTGAGTCCTGATAGCCACTTTCTTGTGTAATGGGGTGAAGTTTAAATTCACTTGGTATGGTTTTATTTGAATCTTCTCATTGATGTTTAGGACTGCAACTGGCCAGTCTCTTATTGGCCATATATGCATACTGTGTGTATTGCCTCAATATAACCTGGATTCCACTGCTAGCCACTATGCATCTTTGCTTACAATGATAAATAATCTTCTTAGATTTTCGATTGTCTATCGTGTTAGTTGTTGATATACTGTTAAAAGTATAGATACTAATACTAATACTATTACTACTACCACTACTACTACCACTACTACTAATACTACTACTGTAGTGAACAGAACACTGGTTGGGGACAATCGAATGTATTTAAACAAACATTACAGACTATCTCAGTAAATTCTGATAACCAAACAATGAACAGTTAATTTGCAAATTAACAGTCAATTGTTTCAATCTTTACTGTTTCTTCTCCAATTCCATTGCTCATGCATTTTCCAAACGATTGCGCTTCATTTCAGTTCTTTCGTCATCGGTCTTCTGCCAAAATACATTCTATGTCTGACCCACACCATATACTACTTATATGGATATAAGTAAACCACACCACACTACTACCACCACCACTACTACTACTACTACCACTACTACTACTACTACTATTACTACTACCGCTACTACTACTACTACCACTACTACTACTAATCCTACTACTATAACCACTACTAATACTACTAATAATGATAATGATAATAATAAACATTTAATCCAAGTGTATTATTCTATTAACAACAATCATATCTTACTTATCCGATAATAATTTAGTTTTGGTTATTTGATCATTAGATTGTTTAGATGATTTTGTTATTGATGTATTAGGTAATTGAGTTTGTTGTAATAAATCAATTGAAGTAGTACTAATTGGTCTAAAAAGAAAGAAATAGAAAAAATTTTAAATATTTAATGAAATATGATTTATTATGGTAATATACTACTGTTTATTGATAGATATAAGTAGTATGTATCAAGGTGTTTATTTATTTATTTCAACACATATATATTGGTACAAAGGGGCACCAGATATACATGCCCTGCACAATTGTGTGAGGGCTATGGTACTTCCCAGGTGCCCAAACCGAAGCAGGTAGTTTTCTTAAGGAGCCACACTCGAAGACTTTGACCTAATGATCTAATCCACAAGGCAGTGGAACATTGTGAGGAAATGCAGTCCCATGGTAGCCGGCGACTGACGATTGGTTCATACGTCATTTGTTCCCTCAGGATACTGGAGGTCATGTGCACCATTGGTTTGGAATCAGGATTTTCCAACTCCCCTATATGGACTTTCCGTGTCCACCAACTTGGTTAGAGCACCGGGCATTCGCTTTTCGTTTTCTCAATTTCGTGAACAACAGTAACACCACGAGAAGGTAGTGTGTAGGACTTGTGTGGCAGAGGTTATATACGCGTGGTCATGTGAAAGTATTTCGAGAGAGAAAGAGCGGACTCTCCCCACTCTCGGCCGTACTAGGGCATTAGGAGGCTATGTATGAACAATTAAAAGTAAGGCTTCTAATGTTAGAAGATTAAAAACAATTGAACAAAAGAGAACGTGAAGAGAGAATGATTGTTGTGGAAACAAAAGAAAAATGAAGTCTGAAACGACTGATTGACATTTTGGCAATGAAGTGTTTAGTGTATGGTTCTTAGATTTGACTAAGATGTTCTATAGTTCTAATACATTCGATTGTCCTCACTTGTGTTGTCGTTCACTACAATAGTACAATCGTTTACATTTGTTTAGTGACTAAAACTATTATTTTTTGTCAGAAGGGGGTTTTGTAGAGATTTTAGTATTTTAATAGTTAAATTCATAAGTCATTTGAAAATAGACCACTATGGAAAACTGGAATCACTGGACGGACATGTGCGGGATCATGGATGAGCACTGCTGAAGAATCCCATACTAGGACGAAACGGCCATCCAGTCCTTTCAGTTTTATCATGGTGGGGAAATAGTAATCAGTAATAGAATAATATCTGATTATATGTTCATAGTTAAATAAGAGTCTAATATTCAAATAGACTTTTGATAGGTTTAAACAATAGTCACTTAACAATATTCTACATGTAAATATATCGCTTCTGTTAACTGAGTTGTTCCATTGGGTTTCAGCCATCGTAACCTCTTCAGCATTGCAAAGGTTGATACCAACGGTAATACTCCTGAGGATTGAATTAATAATTGGTCTTAGTTTGATAATTAATGAAAACAGGAGGTGCTAAAGAGCTGTTTCGTCCTGATATGGAACTCTTCTCCAGTATGCATTCATGACTCCATAATGAATTAAACCTACCATCTTCAATCCTAGTTGCAAGAGTCTGGCATTAAAACTGAAGAGTTACTGTACAATTGTATAAATGTTTAACTTCAACTAATTCAAGATATTAAGTAACTATCATTTGTTGGGATTGATGATATTTATCTGACATCTGACACGATTGAAATTTGTTAGTCACGACATCTTTCTGGAATTACCTCTCGAACTTAGTCATTGCTAATGACATACAATATTTCGTGGATTAATTTAGGTTAGATATTAACACTGTTGGATGCCGCCCAGCTCAGTGGTCTAGAGGTTAAGCGTTCGAGCGCGAGACTGATAGGTCGTGGGTTCGAATCCCACGAGGCGGGTTCGTGGATGCGCACTGCCGAGGAGTCCCACAATAGGACAAAACGAATGTCCAGTGCTTCCAGTCTTGTAATAGTGGTCTAACATTCATCGATTCATGATCTCAATCAAAAACTTAACAATCTTCACAATCATACACTGATAGATATTTATGATAAACTAATGAATTGAATAAAATATCTATATTAGATAACAGTAACACAACATTTTATACTAAACATGCTCAAATCAAAGAAACTAAACAATAAGATTCATAAAAACGAACAATATCTCTTGAAAAACAATGGTAAAAGAGTTGATGTTCACTTCGGAACTCCAGATAGTGGTTGTCAGGACTCAGTAACTAAGTGGATCACGAGATGGCGTTTGAAGCGAATGGTCCTGGGTTCGAGTCTCAGAGTGAAAATCAACTCTGAGATGCAGGTACATCCAGCTAACGAGTCCTAAATAGGATGAAACGCTTGTTCTAGATTCCACTGCTAGCCATCATTCATCTCTGCTTATAAAGTATTTCAACTCATCTAAACTATTTACGTGACTCAGTATCCATTAATGAACATTATTGAACATTATACAATTTCTCGTATTGGTTTCTCTCTCTTTCAAAGCAAAGAAAGTAACTGCATTACTAATTACATTGTTTGCCATACAAAACTTTACCGGTTAACTTCTTAATAGTAAGCTTATCGGTTCTATATTCATTATGAGCCTTCATAATGAGTAGTCGATGAGTGAAATCCATTGCTTTTGACTCCATCATCAGAGGTATTCAAAATTATATCGCATCAACTAAGAGAACACTAAGACCAATTTAACACAGTCAAAATAGTTGAGTTCATGAGTCAATGCAAGATAGAACACTATGGAAAACTTGGAAGCACTGGACGACCATTTCGTCCTAGTATAGGACTCTTCAATAGTACCCTTCCATACTAGGATGAAACGCCCATCCAATGATTCCAGATTTTCTATGATGGTCTATCTTTGATTGACTCATGAATTCAACCACCCTTATCTGTTAACAATCAAAATAACCCAAATTCAAATCAGAATTGCCACGACTAGCATACATAACATTGTATCACATTGAAAGCAAATGAGTAGTATACATCTTTCTTCTTTGCATAGTGATGATAACAACAACAACAACAGCAACAGTGACAACAATAAATGGTTCTACCTTAATAATTTTTTGGATTGTATAGTAGTAAATCGTCTTAAGAACAAAATAAAAAGTAAAAAAAAATAGGATCAATGAGAGTAAGATCAATGTAGAAAGTAGAAACTAAACATCTATGATCTATATATGTGTTACGTCTGGCCGATTGTGCGCTATATTTGCTTCCCTAAGCTAGTTCCGTACCGCCGAGCTAGAACTATACACTGACTTGAAGACCAGAGAAAAGGCACAAAGTATGGGGGAAGCGCTTTACTACAGGATTCATTTATGTACAGAAAATACAGGGGTTTTATAGTAATTAAGAGACCTTGAGTTTCCATAGTAGCAGTGTGTTAAACAGCCAATCAGGATCTCGTTACTTTAGTAGCATAGCTTCTAATTAATCGCTGATTGATTGAGGCTCTTTATGAACCTCTGGAGGCTCTGATAGAGTTTACTGCAAGCCGACTTAACAATATGCATACAACAAAAAGTGGCGATATTATAATTTATGGACGAACCAATCAAGTATAAGATGACAGATCTCGGATTTTGGCCTTGAAATTCATCCATCCATTTGGTTAAATAGTATCTTGATGTCAGTTCGTGATGAAAAACCTAAATCTAAATCTTAACTCCTAACCATCAACAGCCCCCAAATGCCCTCATAAGGTAGAGGGTGGGGAAAGTTAGTTCTGCCTTTCCAAACGCCCTCACATGGCCACGCGTATACAAACACTGAACAGAAGTCTTACTCGTTGCCTTCTGACAGCATTGCTGTTGTGTACGAAATTGAGAGAACAAAAAGTGAATGTTCAACGCTTTAACCGGATTGGTGGACACAGAGAGTCCACCTAGGTGAGTTGAAAAACCCTGATTCCAAACCAATGGTGTACATGAGCTCCAGTATCCTGAAAGCACAAATGGCCTATAAACCTATTGTTAATCACCAGCTACCATGGGATTCTATCTCCTGACATTGCTCCGTTACCTTATGGATCAGACCTTTAGGTCAAAGGCTCCGGGTGTAGTCCTTTAAGAAAATCACGTTCTTCGGTTTGGGCCCCCGGGGGAGAATCACAGCTAACACAAAAATCAAGTAACAACAGTTCAATGTTTAGTTTCTAAGATAGATATATGGAATGGAATTTATCTTAAAGGCTGATGTGTTTGCGGAAACGATAATGAATGGTTATTTTGTTTAGTTAGACATGTAGATAGTGTGACGGGTGTTGTATGTGTTATATATTTCCCTATCCTTATTACTTATGGTCATTATGTACTACTGATATATTAGAAGAGGAAGTAATGAATGTCAGAAAAAAAATGTTTAAAGAATAATGGGTACCCACTGAAATGTATTGATAAATATAAAAAGCATGAAGATAAAAAAACTTAACTTAAATTCAAGGCTGTCGTCGGTCTAGGGGTATGGTATCCTCTTGAGGTACCTATATATGTGCCTGGTCTTACGTTGTGGTGAGGTTAAACACAGGGTATTAGGGAATGATGGTAAATCAGTTGATGAGGTCATGAATCTTCATCAACTGAGATGGTTGGGCCACGTGTTACGTATGCCTGAACACCGATTACCACGACGCGCAATGTTGACCAGTGTAGGGGATGGTTGGAAAAGAGTTAGGGGCGGCCAAACCAAAACGTGGTATCAGAGCTTGAAGTCATTAACTTCTAGTCTGAGTCATGTTGGTAGATCTAGACTACTTGGTTGGGGTCCGCGTGACTATCGTAACCAATGGTTGGAGACTCTAAGTGACATGACTCAGAATCGATCATAATGGCATAGGTGTATACGCTCTTTATCTTCCCTTAAACCTTGAGATTAAAATTGCTTCATATCTGTCTTTCTTTTATATATTACCATCACTAAATTAACTATCTCTATGGATCCAGTGTTCATCTTGTTGTGCTAACGAGTGAGGTATGACAACTTGGACCGATGCATATATGTTCCTGCTCCTACGTTGTAGCTGACTGACTAACTGACTGACTATAGCTAACTGTTTGACAAAGCATTCAAATGTCTATTCTAAAAAGTTAAACTAATTAACTTACATATCATTCACCGAGTTTCTTCCACTGATTCTTGATGAATTCTGTACATTACCACCATCACTATCACCTATTGAATCATTTCGTGGTGAACATAATTTTGATGAACATTTTGAACTATCCGGAGATGTTAGATTAGAATCAATTGGTGTAGGTGTTGTTCTATGACTACTTGTGAAAGATTTTGTTGATGAACTTAAGGTACCAGTACGTCGTTTTTGTGCTCCACCAATAATTAGACTATTTATTGGGATACCAGAAGTAGATAACATTACACGAGCTTGTTCATATATTGTTATATCACCTTTAAGACGATTTAATAGTTCATTAGTTGCATATGTCACTAATTCTTTAGTTAATCGAGCCTATAAAGTAAATAAACATATAAAGAAAACCACAATACTTGTTTACTCCATTATGTCTGATCGAATACAACGACTTAATATCTCTAATAGGTTGCCAAGTCATTATTTACAGCGGCGAGACGAGCTAATCAGAAGCTTTTGAAGGATTTCAAGGTTGCGGCACCAATTTCAGTACCTGATGCTCTTGTACGATTGGTTCACAGAGGATTTTAGGGAAGACTTGACAATTAGGCGGCTACAACAAATGAGACTAATAAGAAGTTCCTTTATTTGTGATTGTGGTAATTAAATGACTTTTAGATCTTCTGCAGACTACCATGATGTTGTCCTTCGATGTAATATATGTTGAAGGAAGACGTTTGCTAGAATAAGAACCTCTATCGCTCGATCGAGATTGAAACTAAGGCGAATTATAATGATGGCTGCGAACTGTATAATAAAAGCACCAGTAAGATTGGCTGCAATATTCGCAGATGTGACTGAAGCTTCGTCTCTTCAGTGGTATGAGTATTGTAGGGATATATCCATAATAAAAATGATAAACTTACACAACCGGAGTACACAGAAACAATAATGAAACTATGTGGTCGAGACAAAGGGTTTTTGTGACCTTATCATTGGCTCCAGAGACCAACTATTATGGAGCCATATGGATGAGTTCGTCTACCTTATGCATTACGATTTTGAAACCTTTGAACCTCTTTCTAATCTTGAAAAGTTTTTCGACCATATAAAAGAAGTGTATCCAATTTGATTATTTGGTTTTGTATAATCAATTTTTACTCTATGCTGACTGTTCACTGACTGGCTAACATTTCTCAAGGTCACTTAAGTTTCTTTCAAAGGTCGTTCATAAATTATAGTCTCGCCTTTACAGCTTGTCTTGTTCATAGACACTTTTGACTCGTTTATATATAATTGATATTTTTCATTTTATGATAATGATGAGGTATGGTATTTCTTTAACATAAACCACGTTTGTCTAAAATATAATAGTAGAAATATCCCTCTGACCTTTCAGACTCAAGGCGGGAGATAGAGGGAATCTTGAGAGTAACGGACAGACAAGAACGTAGCTGCGTTGGATTAAAGTAAGAGGTGCTGGTCAAGTGTATGATTCGTCATTTACGAGCCACCAGGTTATAGAAGAAGTATTGAGTTCTAGATAATTTGATTGGTGACTTTAGCATGTGATATTAGACAGTGTTAACAACATACAACTGTCTTGTGCAGACTTATTGGAGTTCAGTACATTTTGGAGTAAAATTTTGAACTACTGACAAATTGCAAGTAGCACGTTTACAACAACAACAAAAATTCAAATGACTGGAAACCATATGTAGATATAATCTCAATTAAATTTTATAATTGCTTCTATTCAGTCAGTCATGAACAACATAAATTATGGTATGTATATGTGGATCAGTTCAATCATTCACATCACATGAGATGAAACTATTAAAACAGATGACAGGGTAGAGGCAGTAATTGTCCGTGGTAGTAAAAAAGATTAACGAACGACAATATGATTCGTGGACAGAAAAATAAATATCTGTAAAGAAAAGTACTACATAATGTAGAAATTTGAGATCTAATGGAATGCAAATCATTAATGTATCTCCTCCATTTCAACTAATTTTAAACCATGTTTCCCATTATTTCCAACCACTGGTTACGGTAATCTTGTGGACCTTGACCAAGTAGTCTGCACTAACCAACACAACTCAGTCCAAGAGTCATCAGTGTTGTGGTCGGAATGGGTGGCTTTCAGAGTTCAGACTTAGCTAACATTATACATCCCTATCTATAATCAAATATCAGTACTTACTGATAATGAAGAAAATGTTGATTGTGAATTCATGACTGTAGACAAAGAAAGTAATAACGAAAATAAAGTTATGCTTAGAACCATTACTTTCTTATCATGTTGTGTTAGATGGAATAGAAGTGATCTGAATGATTGTATAGTGATTAAATTATGGTTAGAGTTTTTTTTAGCGAGTTAGTTTTCTACGGGATGAGGTCGCTAACCTCATGCCCAACCCTCCTCCTTTATCCGGGCTTGGGATCGACAGTAGCCCCTCAGATGGGCAACAGGTGGAGTATTAAATTATGGCATATTACTAATTTATACGTTCAGCAGCAGCTGATCTAATTCATGTAGGAAAGTGAAAATTCAGTATTCATTGGTTAAATACAATTCACTGTTAAAACTAGTTGTCCAGAATCGAAGTATCATTTTCATTAGAAATTTTTATCGGATAGTAGATGGATTCAGAGATTAAGTCGATCAAATCAGTCTACACTGTCTAAAAATGATTACTATGCATAAATTACATCATGAAGACGTCAACATCTGGAGGAAAGAACGGGATACAGTGGACAGGTAGGATGCAGCTGGACGATTTAGACTTCGCAGATATTCTGGCTCTTCTAGCACACACGCAACAACAAATGCAGGAGAAGACGACCGGTGTAGCAGCAGCCTTAGCAGCAGCAGGTCTCAATATAAACAAAGGGAAAAGCAAGACTCTCCGATACAATACAACATGTACCAATCGAATAACACTTGATGGGGAAGCTTTGGAGGATGTGAAAACCTACACATATCTGGGCAGCATCATTGATGAACATGGTGGATGTGATGCAGATGTGAGGGTGAGGATCGGCAAAGCAAGAGCAGCATATTTACAACTGAAGAACATCTGCAATTCAAAACAATTTTCAACCAACATCAAGATCACAATTTTCAATACAAATGTGAAGACAGTTCTACTGTATTGGGCGGAGACGTGGAGAACTACGAATACCATCATCCAGAAGATACAAGTGTTTATTAACAGCTGCCTACGCAAGATACTTCGGATCCGATGGCCAGACACTATCAGCAAGAAGTTACTGTGGGAGAGAACAAACCAGATTTCATCCAGTGGAGGAAGAAATCGGTAAAAAAGGCTGGAAGTGGATGGAACACACATTGAGGGAAAGTACCCTACTGCATCACAAGGCAAGCCCTCACTTGGAATCCTGAAAGCCAAAGGAGAAGAGAAAGATCAAAGAACACATTACGATGAGATACGGAGACAGACATGAAAAGAATGAACAACAACTAGATAGAACTAGAAAGGAAGGCGGAGGATAGAGCGACTTGGAGAATGCTGTTCGGCGGCCTATGCTCCATTGGGAGTAACAGGCTTAAGTACGTAATTAAGTAATGCATAAATTACAATAGGAATAAACACACATAGATACTCACCTCAATATCTGGTCCCATATTATCTTGTTCATCTTTTTTAACAAGACGTTTAGCTTTTTCCATTCTTTCTGATGCCCGTTTTAAACGTGTATTTTGTTTTTCAATTTCATTCATTCTATGCTCTAATTCTAATTCTAAACGTTTTGTTTGATCTTTATATAATTCTAGATCATTATCTAAACGAGTTGATGATTCTTGCATTGTCTAAAATGAACAAAAAATTTGGTTATAATATGATTAAAAAGATAACAAAGCATAGAAGTGAAAATAGTCTTAAAGGGTCACACCCGGAGCCTTCAACCTAAAGATCTGATCCACAAGGCAGTGGAGCATCGTAAGGAGATGCAGTCCCATGGTAGCCGGTTACCAACGATTGGTTCATACTCCATTTGTTCCTTCAACATTCTGGAGCCCATGTGCACCATTGGTTTGGAATGAGTGTTTCCCAATTCCCCTAGGAGGACTTTCTGTATCCACCAACCCGATTAAAGCACCAGACATTTGCTTTTCGTCCTCTCATATTTGTAACCAACACTCGTGGTAGGAGAATGAATAGAGTAGGACTTCCTTGTCAGAGGCTGTATACGCGTTGCCATGCGAGAGCATTTCGAGAGGTAGAGAGGACTCTCCTCACTCTCGGACGTACCAGGGCATTTGGGGGCGCCATGTTTGGAAAATCATTGAAGATCAAAGACCAGTAGACAGTTGAAACAAAGTCTATGACAGCATGTTACAAATTTAATCAACATTAACGTTATTATAATATCACTGTAGCTACAAAAGCAAGAGGGTAAATCAGTTCATTACAGATAGTCTTGCTCTACGTCTATATAACTTGACCATATTTTGTCGAATGTCCGGCACTTCAACCAGGTTGGTAGATTTACCTAGGGGAGTTGGGAAAACCCTCATTCTAAAGCAATGACGCACATGAACTCCGGGACCTTAAGGAATCCGATGGCGTATGAGCCAGTTGTTGGTCGACGGCTACCATGTGACTGCATTTCCTGAAGTTGCTCCACTACCTTGTGGATCAGACCTTCAGGTCGAAGGCCCTGGGTATGGCCTCCTAAGAAACGACCTACTTCGGTTTGGGCACCCGGGTAGTATTATAGCCCACACACAAATCAAGTGACCTGTGTGGTTCATATATATTCGGCGCCCCTTTGTACCAATATTCATGTGTTCAAACAAATGAATATTGTTATTTCACAATGGCAGCCCTAGCATCTTAAGGAAATCTTAACGATTTCCATCTCTATTATGATTATCAAAGAAATTTTTAGGGGTTTCTATGGTTACCAATAATGGTCTAATGATTTGTCATTTAATATATCTGATTACATTCCCCATCTACATCTCAATTGTGTAGGAGTTGTGTACATTTATGAATATTAAACGCTTAAATATTAATATCATAATGACAAAACTTGGCAGGGATACTACCCTTAACTCAGGGTCTGGAAAGTCGGAAAAAAGAAAATTTCTCATTTGCGATAAAAATGATCTTGATGGTCTTGTATTAGTATTCCAACATCGGACAATGGGTTTTAAGCGTTCTTTATGCCCCAACGCTTCAGGATGAGCTATCTCGTTTACTACCATACTTTTGCGTCACATGCAGTATAAGCTATATAGCCATGTAGAGCTGAAGGTCCAATGTGAGACTGGAGGTTCACCATTGACATTGTGGATGGATCGGCATTACTTTAGCAAGTTTTGCTGACTGTTCATGTGAAAAGTTGGTTTGCTTGCCAACCGATTTCATTCATACTGGCGGTTGCTTTTCAATGTTCTCAAGAGCTATTGTCATTGGAGCATTATAAGGCATATCGTCATTGCTAACATTGATGATTTCGACTGTTGTGTAGGCGGAATAGGTCAACTTTGACCTGTCCATGCAGTACATAATTGATTTATGCGATCATTGATCGGAATAATTTAACATGTGATGTGATTGTGTATATGAATGGCGCGAATGGTTCACCAGGGTGCTTGGTACCTGTATGGTTGTGCCACAGGATTGAGCTGTACTGTTCAGATTGTAGCGTTGAAGCCCATATAATGTCTGATTCTGTTGTGGGGCGGTATTGAGCTTTACTGCTCTGGTTAAGCCTGAGGGAGGTATCTAGTTATCCTGTTGAACAGGATTGAGCTGTACTGTTTGGGTTGTCACGTGAAAGTCTGGATGGTGTCTGGTTCTTCTGAAAACCAATACCAAATTACCCTACTCCACAAGGGTATATCATATAACTATAACTAACAAAACTTGGCAGTT
>NC_031496.1:473395-587924 GCF_000237925.1 Schistosoma mansoni
CACAAAACCTTTTCTGATTAGTAATCAGAAACCAATTTCATGCTTAAAAAGCTTGAAATGTAAAAACATTGCGCTGTAACTAATAAATAATGAATATTATCAGGAAGGAGTTTTGTAGATATCGGAAGAGTTTAATAGTTGAATTCATGAGTCAATTGAAGTTAGGCTACCGCGGAAAACCTGAAAGCACTGGACGGCCATTTTGTCCATGCGTAAAGGTCCTCAACAGTGTTCATCCAGGTTAAGCATTCATGCGCGAGACTGATAGGTCCTGAGTTCGAATCTCGCGAATTGGGATCGTAGCTGCGCATTGTTGACGAGTCCCTCACTAGGACAAGATGGCCATCCAGTGTTTCCATGTTTTCCATAGTGATCTAGCCTTTAATTGACTATGAAATAACGAACATTGTCTATTTTTTGAGTTCTTTTTGTGATATTACTTATTAATAATTAAGTAGTTTACTGATAGTTTCAACAAAAAACTAAACCTACCGTTTAATTAATTTATCCACTTTTGATTTCCGTTCTTGAATTTCAATATTTAATTGACTATTTTCAGTAGTATAAATTTTGATTTGTTTATTTAACATTATTTGATGTAAATTAATTTGTTCTGTACGTTCTTTTATAGTTGAATTTAATTCATAACTGGTCTTTTGTAAATCATATCTCTATAATGTTGATAAAATATAGTAAACATATATACAAATGGTAATGATGATTCAGCACTAGTATTTAAACAACAAAAGTTTAACGATCAGAAGGGGTTTTGCAGAGCGTCTCACCTCGTGAGGTGGGATCGTGGATGCGCAATGCCAAGGAGGAGTCCCATAATAGGAAGAAACGGCCGTCAAGCAGTGCTTCCAGGTTTTCCATGGTGGTCTAGCTTTAATTGACTCAGGATCTCAACTCTATAAGAAATTTGAACTAACCGATGATTCTGGATAAAACTGAATGACTTGTTATGAAACTGTTTGTTACTAAGCTACATGGTACTATTCAAGTTAATGTTAATCGCTGAAATGACAATATGATTCGATTAAGAATCTATTCGAGATTATAAGATTCTTTTAGATAGATTTGTAAGTATTTAACATCAATTTCATCGTATATAAGTACTTCTGTGATGTATACTACTTATTTCTTTTGACATCAGTAGTATGTAACGCCAATCAGAAGTGGTAAACCGGGCAACAGAAGATTGAGTTGAAGAGAATATAAATGGAAATTGAAAAGAATCGTGAATTGGAAGAGTCACATAGAATGCTAAGAACAAACATTTTTAAGGTCTATTTACTTCTTTTGCATGAAAACAGGTAGTAATATATTCAAATCTGTAATCGAGTGATTGAATTTTACGTATTTGGTATGTGATGATGAAAGTAAAGTATAATTGATCGTTCAACGTAGACAAAAACAACAGCCCACGGACTATTCAATATGTGATTTTCCTTCTTATCATTGATTTAAACTGAGGATTCTCACTATGTATGACTGCTTGTAGTTGTATTGAATAAAGCATTCTCTTGTGTTATTCTGGTTCTCGATTTTGAGTAGCGAATTCCGGTTGTGATTTGACATAATTAGTCTTATTAATATATTATCGTTATATACGAGGCAAGATTTTACCATGGACTAGCAACACGTGAATAACCATTAACAACAATGAATCAGGTTTAAGGTCAACAAGAACCATTCAACATCGTGGAGGTGTACAAAATAAGCTGTGAACATCTCACTTCTACTCGAAGTTTGTGCTCATGATGATGTCATTCAGAATAACGATGAAATCTACACGACTAAACCATCCAGCTCAAAAAACAAAACTCCATAAAAATTATTCAACTGTGATTTGATTGAGAATTGTTCAGTTAAAATAAAAGTTCTCTTCAAACATTTAAAAATGTACTTTTTATGACTAATCAAAGGTGACGTTGTTACAGGGACAATCAACAGAAGAATATCCATAAATATAGCCTTAAGCTAAATTGATTGGTTTGTACAAAACATATACTTTAATAAAATCAAACATCCATCGGTATACCTTTCATGTTACCATCGATTTGGTGTACGAATTCATATGTCTGTAAAAGCTATGAGATTGGTAGGACAAAAGAAAGGGTCTTTGTGTTTATTCAAAGAACATATTCCAAAAAGTCCTAGATCAAACGAATTAAAGGGATTCAAAAGTGTAATCTTGAGATATCTTCTTGATACATGACATCAATGTGGTTAATAAATAATCAAATCCCAATCTTCAGAAGTTTGTTGAACCTAAACTGATCAAATGTCTGAGACCAGATTTATGCGTTTAAAAAGAAACAGTAATAAGTTGTTCTTTACCTTGGTAATATTGTGGTATATGCTACTGATATCGGCAGACATAAGTAGTATATATCATCAATCAAAAATGAAATATTTGGAAGCAGAAGGCTAAGAAGATGGAACAAAAGTGAACGTGAACAGTGAATGATTGTTATGGAAGCGAAAGAACAACCAAGTCTGAGACGATTGATGGTTCCAGGACTTTACTAAGATTTTCTGTAATTATGTTGTTCAGCTACAACATAGGATCAGGCACATGTATGCATCGGTCCAAGTCGCCATACCTCATTATTACAACAAGATAAATACTGAGTCCATAGAAGTGGTTAATTTAGTGGTGGTAACATATAAAAGATAGGTTGTATATAAGGATATAGTACAGGAAGAAAGATAGATATGAGGCAATTTTAATCTTATAGCTTAAGGGAAAACAGAGAGTGTATGCACCTACGCCATTGTGATCGATTCTGAGCCATGTCACATAGAGTCTCCAACCATTGGTTAACATAGTCTGTAATTTTGTATTGAAATACATTCGATTTTCCCCAATTGCGTTCTCCTTAACTGCACAACCATCTAAATTTTGTTAAATTTGTGGTTTTTATACTCTATTACGATTTTTTAGAACATTCTCCTTTCATTATTTGTTAGAATATAACCTTTAAGATCTTATTAGGTTAGTTAAAATCTTTGCTAAATCATAGTTTATATGTTTATTTCATCAATGTTAGATCAAGCTTTCGTTGAGACTATAATTTATGGATGACCTTTGAGTGATCCTAAACTTCCTTTGAGAATGTCCTCCTACTTACATGAATTAAATGAGAATTATAATAAGCAGTTTGAAGAATAAGGAGTATGATTTACAGTTGATAGTTAAGGGTTAGGAATTAAATTCAATAGTTTCCATCATGAACTGACATCGTGTATATGATGCCAAAACGTTATTTAAATGAATAAATAAATAAATAAATTTCGTGCCAAAATCCAGGACCTATTATCTTTAATCTGATTGGTTCGTTCATAAATTATAATCTCAACTAGCTTCTTAGCTGTACATTGATTGGATGATGCTACTGTACACTGATTGGCTATTTCTTATCCAATCAGATTTAGCCAATGTAAATATATTAACATTTTTATTTTATTGTACTTTTTATTTCTATCTATCCTTTATTGTTTGGAATATAATAATTGAGGGTTCGAATCTCGCAAGGCGCGATCGTCTATGCGCACTGCTGAAGAGTCCCACAATAGGAGGAGACGGCTGTCCAGTGCTTCCAGGTTTTCCCTGGTGGTCTAGCTTCAATTGAATCACGCTTTCAACTATGAAAATACTAAATCTCCACAAAAGCCCTTCTGATAATAATATTGCATAATTGTTAACTAACTAAACTATTCATATTCATGTCCCTTTTATTATGAGCTTTATTTTGACCTATGGATCTATTGTTATACGATTTACCATTCTTGAGCTATCCCCAGTCTATCATTTACCATCTCCCTTATTCACAGCCACATTTGGCTGAGTCTTGTACAAATGTTATTTTCCATTTTATGGTACGATGTAGTCTGTTTGATTGGTATATAAACTCAGTATGTTTGATTCATATAGCAGAGGCTGTTATCGGTGTTCTGGACTCAGTTGACTGGGCTAGGCAGAAAACAGGACCGATAGAGTACTGTAGACTTCTCATACAGTTTCCATGTATCACTTGGTCCGATTAATAAATCACTGCTCTGTAATTGGCGGCATCGTCACGTTATAAATTTAACAGGTCATCCAGGAGTTCACAAGTGATAACAAGGACTTCATCTAATGAATTCATTGTCCAAGAATATTCAGAATACAGTGATCTTGAGTGCTGTTAGAGGTAAGAGGGCAGTTATCACTTCCCGATTGCCCCACACCTTGAAAGCGTTCTTCTAGAGGTACCTGAAAAGGAAATTGGTTTAGAAGTTGATCTTAATGACCTGAGAGTGTGACCGATGTTCATCTTGTTGTACTAACGAGGTATAGCAAGTTGGATCGATGAACATAGGTACCTGGTCCTACGTTGAAGCTGACTGACTGACCAAGAATATTCAGTAATAAGAATAGGATAATCAACAATTAAAAAAGAAAGAATCATTTACCTTATTTATATATTGTTCATATATTTTTGTTAATTTATTAAATTCTAATTTTTTTAGATTTTTTTCTACTAGAAGTTTTTTTAAATTAGATGATTCTTTATCTTTTTCTTTTAACATAATTTCCATTTGTAATTCATTATTATCTAATTGATTTTTAAGTAGTATATTTTTATTTGTTAAATTTTCATGTTCATGTTTAATACGATGAAGTTCTCTCTATTAAAAGAAGAAAAAAAGAGAGAAAATATAAAAGTAAATGTGGGATGGTCATATTTAAAGCTAGACCATCATGGAAATCCTGGAAGCACTGCTTGACGACTGTTTCGTCCTATTGTGAGACTCCTCAGTGCCAGTGCGCATCCACGATCCCGCCTCGCGGGATTCGGACTCAAGACCTACCAGTTCGATTGACTCATGATTTTAACTATGAAAATACTGAAATCTCTACAAAACCTCTTCTGATTATAATCATATGCTCACTAGTGACTGATTTGGAGATGTAAATCCTGGAGTTCTAGTGGGAAGCAGTGACCAGTGGAGTTCAACCACGTCTGTTGTGAGATAGGTACTCACTGAAGACATTTGGCGAACGGTTGCACAACTTCGTGGATTGGTTGATGTTAGACATTAACACTGTTGGATGCCGGCCGAATCAGTGGTCTCCCCAGCAATGCGCATGCACGATCCCGCACTCGCGAGATTCCAACTCAGGACTTATCAGTCTTGCACGCGAGCGCTTAACCTCTAGACCATTAAACCGGCATCCAACGATGTTAATGTTTAGCTTCAACTAATCCATGAGAGTGAGCAATCGTTCACCGATTGTTTTCAGTGAGTTACTATCTCATAACAGAACTGGTTGAACTCCACTGATTTCAGCTATAAAATTACTGAAATCTCCACAAAACTCTCTTTTTGAATTTCATTCAGTTGAAATATCATTGCTAAATTGTAACTATCTGATATTTAATTCATTCTTGTATGGGATTCATCAGTTGTGTTCATTCTGCACCTTATCGAATAGATGGAACATAAGGAATTTAGGTTACTACAAATGAGTTTCTTGTCACTAAATATACGACAATGACTACAATACTGTGATTTAAGATATAGCATAAACATCGTGTATCATTGTAGATGACTGTTTCACTAAGGACTTGTCTGATTTCCATTGACTGAAACTTCAGGAACTCATATCAAGAGAGTTTAATAGTAGGCTAACTAATATAAACTAGATAGAGTGCTTTCTCAGGGATTATTTTGTTCGAAAGATGTGCACTGGTACTACTAAATCAATGAATGAGAGAATGAGAATAACATAATAATATCAATATTCATAGTCGAAACAGAATACATATATATCTGTTTCAATATGAACACTTGAAAGTCATGTTATTCAAGATAACCAACTATGTATTAAACTCCGCCTGTAGCTCCTTCGAGGGCTATTGATGGTCCCAAGCCCGGGTAAAGGAGGAGGGTTGGGTGTGGGGTTAGTGACCTTATCCCGTAGAAAACCAACTCGCTAAAAAAAACGCCAACCAGAAAAACAGAACTATGCATTAAGTTTATCTCATCCACAATATTCAGTGAACCTATATTCTGATGATTAAAGTTTTGTACGACAATCGTTTTCCGATCAATGCATGCACTAGTTAATCAAGGTAGCATAATGAAACAGATACTCATAATATATCGGGATGTTCAGACAAACAGACATGATCAGTTTATTAATCAAAACTTATTTCTATTGATCATAAGTGGTATAATTCAAAATAGGTTACAATAATCCCAACGTATACACTTTTTATCATTTCCGAAATCATAAATGTTATTATTATCTTTCACTATTTATTGCCTAATTTCAATCTTCTTCTTATGATTATTATTTGAACACATTAATATTGGTACAAAGGGGAGCCATATACGTATGTGCCATACAAGTCACGTGATTTGTGTGTCAGCTGTGATACAGCCCGAATGCGCAGACTGAAACAGGCGAAGGCTCCTGGAGCCTTCGACCCAAATGTCTTGTCCACATGGCAAGAAGAGCAATGTCAGTAGATGTAGTTCCAAAGTAGCTGGTGACCAATGACAGGTGTATACGTCAATTCTTTATTCAGGATTTTGGAGTCTCTGTACACCATTGGTTTAGAATAAAGGTTTTTCCATCTCCTCCAGGTGGATCCTCCGTGTTCACCAACCCGGTTAAGAAGTCGGATACTCACTTTTTGTCCTCTCAACTTCGTAAACAACAGTAATGCCTCAAGAAGGCAGTGAGTAGGACTTCCCTGTCAGTGGCTATATACACGTGTTCCTGTGAGAGCATTTGGAGAGGGAGAGCTGATTTTTTGCAATCTTAGCCATATCAGAGCACTTGGGGGCCATTTATTCTTCTAAACTTATGTACTCTTTACTTTGTTCTTACCATTGTTAATACTCTAGGTATATATACTTTGATTATCATCTTTTTAATCTTCTATTACTATAGACAAGTTTCATTTACATTACTTGTTTATGTACAACTAGATGAAGATATCCGTCACTTGTTCACGATGTTAAAGATTTACTATTCATGATTAACAATATGTTTCCTTTAATCCAATATAGTTAGCCTCTATCACACCGTATACTCAAAAATATGAAAACAGTAGCTAGATCAAGATATATGATCAAATAGTTTAAATAATATAAGCAAAGATAGATATTAGCTAACAGTGGAATCCAGGAATCGTGTTTCGTCCTATTCGAGACTCGTTACTGCTAGCCAATATCCATTTTTGCTTATGAATTAAGGCTATTTTGAGGCAATTCATACAGGATGCACATATAGCCAATAAGAGACCGATTCATTGTAGTCTTAAACATCAATAGGGAAGATTCAAACAAATAATACCAAGTGAATTTAAACTTCACCCCATCGCATAAGCAAGTGTCCATCAGGACTCAGTACCTGAGTTGATAACGTGATAGCGCTTGAAACGAACGGTACTGGGTTCGAGTCTCAGAGTGAACATCAACCAGTCTGAGATATAGGTATACATCCAACCAATGAGTCCTAAATAGGGACGAAACACACGCATTCAACCAAGACCAATACCAAAATGAGTTTAGATCATATAAAACGTGAACTTACATTTAAATTTCTTAATTGATTTGTTAATAAATTGAAAATATTCATTCGTTCATTGAATTCATTTGTTAATTCATTAATTTTATTTTTAATTAAATCATATTGTTCAACATTTTGTTCACCAGTCATTTTACTAATACGTCTTTCTAAATTTTGTATTGTAAAATCCTAAATTAATTTTTAAAAGATAAATAGAATATTACTATTATCAGTAGTAGTAGTAGTAGTAATGGTAGTAGTAGTAGTAGTATAAGTAGTGGTGGTGGTAGTAGTAGTAGTAATAGTAGTAATAGTGGTATTAGTAGTAGTGGTGGTGGTAGTAGTAGTAGTAGTATTGTAGTGAACAAAACGCTGGTTGGGGACAATCGAATGTATTTAAGCAGAAATTACAGACTATCTCAGTAAATTCTGATAACCAAACAATGAACAGTCAATTTGCAAATTAACAACCAATTGTTTCAATCTTCTCTGTTTCTTCTCTAATTTCATTGCTCATGCATTTTCCAAACGATTGCGCTTCATTTCAGTTCTTTGCTCATCGGTCTTCTGCTCAAATACATTCTATGTCTGACCAACACCATATACTACTTATATAGATATAAGTAGACCACACCACAGTATTAGTAGTAGTGGTAGTAGTAGTAATAGGAGTAGTGGCGGTGGTGGTAGTAGTAGTAGTAATAGTAGTAATAGTGGTATTAGTAGTAGTGGTGGTGGTAGTAGTAGTAATAGTATTAGTAGTAGTGGTAGTAGTAGTAATAGGAGTAGTAGTCGTAGTAATAGTGGTAGTAGTAGTAATAGCGGTATTAGTAGTAGTGGTGGTGGTAGTAGTAGTAGTAATAGTAGTAGTATTAGTAGTAGTGGTAGTGGTAGTAGTATTAGTAGTGGTAGTAGTAGTAGTATTAGTAGTAGTAGTATTGGTAGTAGTAGTAGTAATAGTAGTAGTAAGAGTAGTATTCGAAAATATTGATTCTTTTGTTATATAATTGTAGTAGTGTAGTGTGTACTACTGATATCGATAGATATAAGTAGTATATATCATCAATCAGAAGTGAAATGTTTTTGGAATCAGAAGGTTAAGAAGATGGAAGAGAAGAGAAAGAGAATAGAGAATGATTGGTGTGGAAATGAAGGAACAATCAAATCTGAGATAACTGATGGATATTTTGTAAACGAAGTATTCACTGTGTAGTATCGTTTCATATGTTAAGCCTATATGCCATATTCTTACTTCTGGACAAGTCAATTCACCTATCCATCATGAGTCATGTTTTCACCTTGTTATTCATTCACTTATTAACCTGGACCATTTTTATATGAGAGTAGGTGTATGTACACTTTCTTATCCTATTTATCACATGTTTGTCATTTATTCTTGTCTGACTATGAATATTGATTAACGCTTGATGAAAGTGAGTTGGCCTATCCGCCATCTCCACTGTGTGTCGTTTTTACTTCGCTCGCTAATATTTACTCATGTGTCTATAACTTTCTGGCCTGCGTCATGTATCAATAAAACTGTAGCTGCCGCTTCTCTTTACCTTCTGATATTATGCACCGTTAAGATTTGTATTATAACGGTTATCGAGGTAAACGATTAACGAAGCACGGCACTACAACTGTATGATTTTTTGATTTTACTAAGATGTCACCACTTAGAAGTTGACATTTCAGGAATCAACATGTGAATAATGTGCATTCTTTTCACTGCATATAGCCAGCAACCACGATGTATATGATCGAAACTATAATTTATGGACGAACTAATCAGATTTAAGATAACAGGTATCGGTTTTTGACGTGAAATTCATTCATCCATTTGGTTGATTAGTATTTTGGCATTAAAACTGATGTCAGTTCGTAATGAAAACCCTTAAACGAATTCTTAGCATTAATCATTAACTGTAAATTAATATTCGAATTCCTCAAACTGCTTTGTAACCCTCATTTAGCCCTAGAAGGTAGGTAGACACTGCCAAAGTCACTTTACCATCGTTCATAAGTCATCCATATACTATAATCTCACCCAAATAACCTCTTGAATTATCTAGATCACAAGAACTCAAATATTCAAAGATTGTGTAACTCCGCCTATAGCTCCTCCGAGAGCTACTCCCGGTCCAAAGCCCGGATAAAGCAGGAGGGTTGGGCATGAGTTAGCAACCCAATCCCGTAGAAAACTAACCCGTTGAAAAAACTCTAATTCAAGAATTGTATACTGTTTACATAGGGATACTACTCCTAAACTCATGGACTGGAAAGTCGAAAAAATGAAAATTTCACAATTGCGATAAAAATGATCTTGATGGTCTTTTTTTAGTACTGCAACACCAGACAATTGGTTTTTAGCGTTCTTTATGCCCTAATGCTTCAGGCTCGGCTATTTCACTTACTACCCTACATATGTGTTGTATGCAGTATAAGCTATATTGCCATACAGAGCTGAAGGTTTTATGTGACACTGGAGGTTCGCCATCGACATTGTGGATGGTTCGGCACTACTTTGGTATTTTTCGCTGACTGTTAATGTGAAAAGTCGGTTTGTCGTTCAACCGATTTTATTCATACTGCTCGTTGTTTTTCAAAGTTCTCAAGGGCTATTGCCATTGGAGTATTGTAAGGTATACCGCCATTGCTAACTGTCGTGTAAGCGGAATGGGTCAACATTGTCCTGTTCATGCTGTGCATAATTGATTTACGCGATCAATGATTGGAATAATTATATATGTGATGTGAATGTTTATATGAATGGTGTGAATGGTCCACTAGGGTGCTTGATACCTGTGTGATTGCGCCACAGGATTGAGTTGTACTATTCAAATTGTAGCTTTGAAGCCCATATAATGTCTGATTCTGTTGTGGGGCGGGATTGAGCTGTACTGCTCTGGTTAAGCCTGATGGCGGTGTCTGGTTCTCCTGTTAAACGGGATTGAGCTGTACTGCTCCGGTTAAACCTGATGGCGATGTCTAGTTCTCCTGAGAAACGGGGTCGAGTTCTACTCTTTGGATTGTCACCTGAAAATCTAGATGGTTTCTAATTCTCCTGAAAACCAATTCCAAGTTACCCTAACCCATAAGGGTATATTATATATAACTAAATATAATACTGTTTACAATAGAAACTAAAATTGTTACTAACCTGACGATATAAAACTTCTTGTTGTTTTAATAATTGACCATCTAATAATTCAATTTTTATAATTAAATTTTTTTTAGTTGTTTCATTGCCTAAAATTGTTTGTTTTAATAATTTCTCTTCATTGATAAGTTCATCATATTTCTAATAGAAATCAATAAAAGATGAAAGAATTAGTTACTAAAGTGTAGAATAACTCCTCCTGTAACTCTTCTAGAGTTACTGCCGGTTCGAAGCCCGGATAAAGGAGGAGGGTTGGTCATGGGGTACACTAAGCAGAAAAAATAAGAAGTAGAATCTTTCTATAACTATCTAAAAAAAAGTAATAATAATAATGGATAGTGTGGCTAACAGTGGAATCCAGGACATGCGTTTCGTCCTATTTTGGGACTGGTCAGTTGAATGTACCTGCATCTCAGAGTTGATGTTCACTCTAGGACTCGAACCCAATACCTGTCGCTTCTAACGCCATCACGTTATCCAATCAGCTATTGAGTCCTAATAATAGTTATAGGGAAGTTTATTCCACATGCTTCTTGTCTTGTAATAATGTCTACTAGGGAGTTATATTGAACCAAACTTGAATATAATCAAATGTAAACAGTTTAAATACATGAAATGAATAATCGTCTAATTGAATCAATAGTTCAAGTAGATATTCTCATAATCTATGGTTAGAAAACTTAGATAATAGTGATTAAGGAGTCTATTTATCCACTCTATATCTTTACCTTACTTTGGGAATTACAATCTACATACTTTAACTGTTGTATTTCATTGATTCATTTAGAATTGTCTATTGCAATTGATTGATCACTGTGTAGTGATCAATATCATGTGTGTCAAGTTCTTCTTAGTGCTGATTGAACGTTATCGATCAAGTTATAATGTGGTCACTAGTCTAGGTGGCTCGACACTGCGTGCACTAAGTTGAGATGAGATAGTGGTTGGAGGTGGCCAACAGGAAACCCTGGATCTGGGTTACTTGGCACTCGTCAGCAAGGTGTACTTGCAATCTTAAGGGAACTGGTGTTCCCTGACGGATTCTATTCCGTGTCACACAGCTTCACAGTCAGAGACGCTACCTTGCTAACGAGTGCCGATTAGCACGAAACCTACGTCCACAACCATCTTATCTCACCATACTGTATGCAATGTTGACTCACCTAGATTAGTAGCTACATTGCAACTTGATCGATAGGATTCGATCTTCACTAAGAAGTACCTGTTCACTCAATGATCAATCAATTATAAATCAATTCCTATCTAAATATGATCTAAGAAAATGTCTAATGGTTATAAATCAGAATTATATAATACTATATTCAAAGAAATGTTATTAGATCTGTTACATAACGTATAAATGTATAGTGGTTGAAGGTAATCGACATGAAACCATTGATCTAGGTTTCGTACTATTTGGAATGTTGTCAACAAGATGTATCTGTAATCTTGAAAGAACTGATACTCTCTGAAAGATTCGATCTCCTATTAACCAGATTCATAGTCAAAAATGTTACCTTGGTAACAAGTGCCAAATAATATGAGACCTAGATCCAGGGTATTCTGTTGACTACCCTTAACATAGTATATATATATATATATATAACTTACCTGATTCATAGTTGAAATCAGAAGTCAATTAAAGCTAGACCACCATGGAAAACCTGGAAGCACTGCTTGACGGCCATTTCATCCTATTATGGGACTCCTCAGTGCCAGTACGCATCCACGATCCCCTGACTCTTGATTTCAACTATGAAAAAATATTGAAATATCCACAAAACCCCCTTCTTACCTGATTCATTTTAAATTTATCATTACGTAATTTGTTTAATTGTTTACATAATAATTCATAATTTAATTCATATGATGATGATTGTTTATCCATTTCATTAGCATATTGTTCAGCGGTTAATTTACATTCTGTCACGTAGGATAATTGTTTCATTGAATGTTCAATAGATTCTTGTAGTTTATCAAGACTAAATAGAAAAGAATATAAAAATGATTGAAAAGGAATCATTTGGTTAATTACTTACTTACTTACTTACGCCTGCTACCCCTAATGAAGTATGGGCCGCTGACCAGAATACTCCAACCCACTCTATCCTGGGCCTTCCTTTATAGTTCTATCCAGTTGTTGTTCATTCTTCTTATATCTGTCTCCATTTCTTGGAGTAATGTGTTCTTTGGTCTTCCTCTTCTTCTTTGGTCTTCAGGATTCCATGTGAGGGCTTGTCTTGTGACGCAATTGGGTGATTTCCTCAAAGTGTGCCCAATCCACTTCCAGCGCTTCTTTCTGATTTCTTCTCCCGCTGGAATCTGGTTTGTTGTCACCCACAGTAACTTGTTGCTGATAGTGTCTGGCCATTGGATCCCAAGTATCTTGCGTAGATAGCTCTTAATAAACACCTCTATCTTCTGGATAATGGCTTTCGTAGTTCTCCACATCTCCGTCCCATACAGTAGAAGTGTCTTGACAATTGTTTTGAGCTCCAGATGTTTTTCAGTTGTATATGTGCTGCTCTTGCTTTTCCGATCCTCTCCCTCACATCTGCATCTGATCCACCACCACGCTAACCAGAATCACTTGGTATATATTATTAAAAAGTTTATTTTTATATTAGAAACAATCTATTATGGAATCGACAGTAACTCTAGATGAGCTACAGGCGGATTGCCCAGGACAGGGTTGAATAAAGAATGCTGGTGGATGGCCTGTGCTCCTCTACAAGGGATAACAGGCGTAAGTAAGTAAAGTAAGTATTATGGGAGAGAAAAAACCAGATTCCAATGAAGAAAGAAATCAGAAGCGCTGTATGGGACGGAAACCTAGAGATACAAGTGTTTAATGTTGCTCAAAAAGTCATTCAAAATCTTTAACAATTTAGTTTTATCAGAAGGAGTTTTGTGGAAATTTCAGTATTTACATAGTTGAAATCATTAGTCAACTGAAGCTAGACCATCATGGAAAACCTGGAAGCACTGGATAGCTGTTTCGTGAGGCTATTATGAGATATGAACTCACTGAAGACATTGGTGAAATGGTTGCTCAAACTTCGTCGATTGCTTGAAGTTAGACATTAACACCATCGGATGCTGACTCAGTGGTCTGTCGGCTGAGTGCTCTGGCGCGAGACTGGTAGGTCCTGGGTTCGAATCTCGCGAGGCGGGATCGTGAATGCGCACTGTTGAGGAGTCCCACAATAGAATGAAACTAACGTCAAGCAGTGCTTCCAGGTTTTCCATGGTGGTCTAGCTTCAATTGATTCATGATTTCAACTATGAAAATATAGTTTTAAACTTTAGAATATGATTCAATATCTTCTTTTAAGTATTAAATTTTACATTAAAGCTATTTCTATCAAATTATGGATGACTAGCAATGGAATTCACGACTCGCATTTCGTCCCATTATGGGCTCATCAGCTCAAAGTACACCAACACGTTATCCACTTAGTTACTGTGTCCTGATCACTACCTGCTTATGCATATATACATGTATACATATATATACTTACTTTTGTAATTTCTTTTCTTTCTCTTTTTTTAATTGTGAACTCAATACTCTAGCTGCTTCTAAATCAAGTACAGTTTTATCCACAGTACGTTTTAATGCTTCTAACTAAAGACAATAAACAAGAAAAACAGATAAACAAAGATACAAACAAACAATGTGCTTCAATTCAATGTTTCATATATGAAGATAAACAACTTCTATTCATTAATAAACAAGATTGGAATCTAAGAAGGTTTTCATAACTCACTTGATTGAAAGTGGTAGATCCAATTGGTTGTTGTATCTACTCGGAATCCGTACTCTTTTAAGAGTACTACTGTACTATTGTAATGTGTACTACTGATATCGACAGATATAAGTAGTATATATCATCAATGGAAAATGAAATATATGGCAGTAGAAGATTAAGAAGACTAAAGAGAAGAGAACAAGAATAGGGAGTGATTGACATGCAAACGAAGGAACAATCAAGTTTGAGACGATTGATTAACATTTAGCAAATGATACATTTATTGTATGGTATTGTATGACCTAGCCCTCCTATCTCATACACACGAACAAATACAGATGAAGACAACAAATGTAGCAGCAGCCTCTGCATCAAACGGGTTCAACACACACAAAGGAAAAAGCAAGATTCTCAAATACAACACAGAGAACACCAACCCAATCACCCTTGATGGAGAAACTCTGGAAGAGGTGGAAACATTAAAGTACCTTGGAAGCATCGTTGATAAACAAGGAGGACCTGATGCACATGTAAAAGCAAGGATCGGCAAGGCAAGGGCAGCATTTCTACAATTGAAGAAAATATGGAACTCAAAACAGCTGTCAACTAACTTCAAAGTGAGAATTTTCAATATGAACGTCAAGACAGTCCTACTGTATGGAGCTGAAATGTGAAGAACTACTACAAACATCATCAAGAAAGTACAAGTATTTATAAACAGTTGTTTGCACAAAATACTCAACATTCACTGGCCGAATGCCATCAGCAACAGTGTTTTATGGGATAGGACAAACCAGGTTCCACCTGAAGAGGAAATTAGGAAAAGACGTTGGAAGTGGATCGGATATACATTACGGAAATCACCAAACTGCATCACGAGGCAAGCCCCAACATGGAATCCGGAAGCGGAAAAGAGGAATGCTAAAGAACACATTACGTCGGGAAATAGAAGCAGATATGAATAGGATGAATAACAACTGGAAATAGCTTAGAAGGATTGCCTAGGGCAGAGTTGGATAGAGAATGCTGGTGTGTGGCCTATGCTCCTCGACGAGGGGTAACAGGCGTATGTAGGTAAGTCTCAGATTGTACTAAGACATTCTATAATTTTGTGTTCAAATACATTCGATTGACCTCACTTGTATTCACATTCACCAGACTATGCACTGTACAACTGGTTGACTGTAAGTTGCTGATAAGATCTAAATAGTATATTATGTTCATTGCTATTTAATTTCATATTGTAATGTGTGCTACTTATATCGACATAAGTAGTATATAACATCAATCAAGAATAGAATGTGTGGCGGCAGAAGGTTAGGAAGATTGAAGAAGAAAGAATGGGAACAGAAAGCATTTAGTATGGAAGTGAAGGTATAATGAAATTTGAGACAATGAATGAACATTTTGTGAATGAAGTGTTTGAGTATGGTTTCCTATATTATCAGTTAAGTGTAATTTGTTTGCTAAATGTAATCGGTTGTTCTCATCTGTGTTATCCTTCACTGCAGTACAACCATGGTATATATTGCCATGTAAAAGTCCTATCTCAGCTGTTTCCTCATCGAGATTCTGTGTCTATTGTACAAACTTCTCATATATACGAACTATTCGAGTTGTTTTTATATGAAAGATTTATTAAATACTTAACTAGGCTTTAGCTTAATCCTAATCATACACTATACCGCATACATTCTCACCGTTGCTACTACCTTGACGTGGTGATCAAGCTTGCCTATTGTGACAAATCAGTCGAGCCATACTGGTTGGAACAATCGTTCCTCAAGATCTTACCATTCCAGACAGATCGGTTGAAGAGCCGTAAGACTAAAAACATCAGTGTTTAAAAATAAATATCTTACTTGTAGTTACCAGAGAGGTCTTTGATTTGGTTTTAAACTATACTAGGATTCAGTAATATATATATATATATATATATAGTCAGGTGCAACTGAGTAAATGAGCTACGATTACCATTCCTACTTCTACAAGTACAAATTGGTAAAAGTGTTTGCATTTTTTCGATGTCCGTAGGGAATTCACCCCGTTATGCTGAAATATGGCGCATTTTTTTCGGATACCCTAGTATTTCTACTTACTAATATGTTAATGATAACCCTCACCAGCTTAATTCAAGACGCCCATGTCATGCTATAATAACTAATGTCATTTGAACAAGAAATCACAAACGTAAATCAGTTAACTTCAGTTAATATGATTTAAATAGATGAATACTACAGAGGAATATCAAGCGACAGAACAACGCAAATGATGGTACATCCAACTAGTAAGTTGTGTCCATGGTGAAACACGTTTATTGATCCATACTTTTAATGACTACCAAAAACAATTGAAATGAAAATTAGGAGGTACTGTGGAACATTTTGAAGTGTTCTAGACTAACTATTCAGGAAAAAAAGTAGATTTGTTTAAAGACAATACGAAAGTTTCCTTAAATATCCCTTATTGATGTCGGGATATACATTAAATAACCATAACTGACCGGATTATGAAGACCTCCACATCTCAAACGAAACATGGAATACAATAGACAGCTTGTAATCAATTAGATTATTTGGACTTCATAGATAACCTTGCTGTTCTATTCCATACAAACGAACAAGTTCAGATGAAGACAACTAGTGTAGAAGCAGCCTCTGCAGCAGTAGGCCTCAACATATAAAAGGGGAAAAGCAAGATACTCAAAAATAACTCAGAGAACACTAAAACAATCACACTTAATTGAAGTACTCTGGATAAGGTGGAAAGTCTCAAGTATCTGGGTAGTACCACCGATGAACAAGGAGGATCTGACGCAGATGGAAAGGCAGGGATTGGCAAATGAAGGATAACACTCCTACAATTTTAGGGAAATATGGAACTCAAAACAACTGTCATCCAATATCAAAGTCACAATCGTCAACACGAACGTCAATACAGTTCTACAGTATGGAGCTAAAACATGGAGAAACATTATAATCATAATCAAACACCTACAAGTATTTATAAACAATTGTCTACATAAGATACTCAATATCCGTTGACAGGATACCATCAACAACAGCCTACTGTGGGAACGAACAAACCAGCTACCGACTGAAGAGGAAAAAGAGAAAATAAACTGGAAGTGGATAGGACACACATCACGGAAATCAACAAACTGCATCATGAGTCAAGTCCTAACTTGGAATCCTGAAGAGGAATGGAAATGAAGAAGACCAAAAAACACACTGCTTCGATAATTGGAAGCAAACATGAAAAGGATGAATAGCAACTGGAAACAAGTAGAAAGGATTGTCGAGGACAGAGTTTCATAATGAATGCTGTTGAGTATTTTATACTCCTCCATGAGGGGTAACAGATGTCAGTGCCTAAGTAAGTAAGCCTGTGTTACGGAAATAAAGAAAACTTGCTCGAAATATGCTTAGCATCAGGTAAAGGCATGAGACAGCAAAACGGACAAAGAGAAAGGAAATAAATAGATTATGAGTAGAGGAACCAGAACGAATATCGAAAAAGAGCTATGAATTTAGGGATTAATGAACCACTGCTAAATAGAAATGATTGAAGATAACTCATACTACTTATTATAATTAAGTAGTATCTTTTCATATTAGAAAAGGTAAGTGAAGAACTAACGGAACTAGAAAGCATATATTCTAATATAGGAAATCCACCATGTAATTGACATGGTAAAATTGACATATGTATATCCTGTAGAGATTGCTTCAATATTGCCTTAAGACAGATGCATTATAAGTAATGATGGATAGTGTCTAGCAGTGGAATCTTTTTTTTTCTGGTTAGCGTTTTCATAGCAAGTTGGTTTTCTACAGCAAGGAGTCGCTAACCCCATGCCTAACCCTCCTCCTTTATCCGGTCTTGAGATCAGCAGTAACTCTAGAAGGATCCAGGCGGAGTCAGAATTTCCAATACCAATATCAAGACAGTTCTACTGTATGGGGTGGAAACCTGGAGAACTACGAAAACCGTCATCCAGAAGATGCAAGTATTTGTCAATGCAAAATACTTCGGATCCGTTGGTCAGACATTATCAGCAAAAACCTACTGTGGGTGATAACAAATCAGATTCCAGCGGAGGAAGAATTCAGGGAGACGCACTGGAAGCGGATAGGACACACATTTAGGAAATCACCCAATTGCATCACAAGACGAGCCTTCTAATGGAATCCTGAAGGCCAAAGGAGAAGAGGAAGATCAAAGAACATATCATGCCGAGAAATGAAGACAGACATGAGAAGAATGAACAACAACTGGATAGAACTAGAAAAGAAGGCTGAGGACAGAGTGGGTTGGAGAATGCTGATCAGCGGCGTGTGCTCGATTGGGAGTACCAGGCGTAAGTAAGTAGGTACGTAAGTGGAGTCCATCTTTCCATACACAGTTTATTGAGTTAAAAATCCGTATTCTGATCATATATCCATGAATGAGTTACACATTTCAATAAAGAAAACTTTGTTACATACAAATCATCCAAATCAATAATTCATACAACAGATACCTCACTATGAAAATCTTGTCTTTTCATTTCGGCATTCATTAAATCTTCTTTACATTGTGTTATATCTTTAATTATTTCATTTAAATGTTGTTGAACCTCAGAATTATTCTCCATTTGTAAATGAAGAAAATTTAATTTCTCTTTATTTAATTGTTTTTGTTCACAAATTTGTGTTTTAATTTGATTAAGGCGCTAAAAATGAACAAACAAAACAACAACAATATATTCAATACAAATTAAATATCAGATTGGATGTTTCGTGGAGATTTTAGTAATTTTATATAGTGGAGAAGATTTGTAGCTCAGGTGGGTGATTTTGATGTTGGTTTGTTCTCTGAGCCGGATGGTTTGGTCGTGGAGCTTTCATCGTCCTTCTGAACGACATCATCAGCATAAACTTCGGGTAGAAGTGAAGTATTTGAATTTCTCCACATGTGATTCACAGCTTGTCCTTTGCACCTCGATGTTGATTGGTTCTTATTGACCTTAAATCTGTCATTGTTTATTTCTTTGTTTTGGTTTGATTGATTGAAATCAATCCAATCTATCAAAAAATCAAGAAAATTATGCAGGAACATAGGAACAAAAATCAAACCAATAGGAGATACAACCAAAACAAAGAAATAAACAATGACAGATTTAAGGTCAATAAGAACCAATCAACATCGAGGTGCAAAGGACAAGCTGTGAATCACATGTGGAGAAATTCAAATACTTCACTTCTACCCGAAGTTTATGCTGATGATGTCGTTCAGAAGGACGATGAAAGCTCCACGACCAAACCATCCAGCTCAGAGAACAAACCAACATCAAAATTTTATATAGTGTTAAGATCATGAGTTGTGGATGCGCACTGCCACTGAGGAGTCTCACAATAGGACGAAACGGCCGTCAAGCAGTACTTCCAGGTTTTCCCTGGTGATCTAGCTATAATTGACTCATGATCTCAACTATAAATAAATTAAATCCCTGTTCTGTTTTTGATTACGTCACAACTGTAACTTTAAACAAATTGTTCCTGGTGAAAATTAAATTTCAATGTCTTAGCAAAACAATTCGCAATAGATTGACTTGTGAATGATTACATAATAAAAATAGTGTTAAGTCTGTTTTACGTTCTCTGCCCTTATTCTCAACTCATCAGCTCGTTTTTTGTGTGTTTTATTTTATACTACTTGATAATATTCAGTAGATAGTTTGTTGCTAGAAATTTCTAGGCGAAGGTTATAACGCAAGATTGTTGTGTTTTACATATGCTAATAACACTTGTTGTGTTTATCATGATAATTACTTTATCACAATCATTGTAGCAGTTATTCTCAATCGTTTAATCCTTGTTTAAATATAACGGATTCCTTATTGCTTACTCTTAGTTTAACTTTTACTTGTTGGTAAACCGTTATCAAGACTGTTGGGGAGATCCAGAAAACTCCACGCAAAAAAAGTTGCAAAAGGCTTTGAAAATATTGAGAAGCATCATATTCAATCAGCATTCAATAGACGTTTTGCCCAAAAGATCTAGAAAGTGCAAAGTCACAAATCGGGTTTCTGATTGTATGATTACATATACTGCTACTATGTATGGTAGCGTTCTAGAATCTTCTGGAAACCTAAGGTCATCTTATATACTATAAAAACCCTAGATTTTCTATTCATAAATAAAACTTTGGAGTGAAGCTTTTCTTTCCACATTTCATACGTTTTCCCTCATGTTCACGTCACTGTGTAGATCTAGCTTGAGGGTCAAAGGAAGAGCTTAGGAACAGAATCTGGCGTTCAATTTGAAGACTTATCATAGAGATTTATTTCATCTTCGGACATCAATGGACCTATTTCAATTATACAAATATACATATAGGCTTTAAAAAAACATACCTGTGAAAAGTGATCCAATTGAATATCACGTTGTCTCATTTGATTAATTACATTTTCCCATTGTTTAATTAAACCATCTCTTTGAATATATGCTTCTTTAACTTCTTTAGTTATATTATCAAATTTGACTTGATCAACTAATGTATTTGTATAAGTTGTATCTAATTTAGATTTTAATTCATTTCGAGTATTTGTTAATTTCTCTAGTTCTAAATCAAGTTCCTAATTGAAGGAAGGTATTTTGTTAAAATAGCGCTAAATTGAATGTAATGTAGTTAATGCCAAACAAAATAAAATTGTGTATTAAAAATTACACTACTAGTAAGTAGTTCAAATAAAAATACAAAATATTTTACGTACATATCTTATAAGACTTAGCTTACCATGGTACCTAACTATCTTCATAAAAAGATGATGTCCTAGATGAACTATCGTGTTTGTTCTGGTTGTAGAAGCAGTTGAATCTAAATTTTTGGAGAGAATGTGAATTTTTATTCAACAATGTAGTTCTATTGTTAATTTGGTTTGTACAGGTCAAAGATTGGTTCTTCAATCGGGAACTGAAGTGTCTCAAAATACCTTGAAAGACTATCTAATGTTGTTTCATTCCTGCTGCTATTTATTTCACAGGGAAAATTTTATTAAATGAAAGAGTTTATACTTTAGGGTTATTGATAGTATGGGCTACGTGCTTAGTTTCTAATCCCAGTGTGAAATGTAACTTATATGAAGGTATATGTAGCTGTTGTATCCTAAACAAGAATAAACAAAATTCCTGTATCATACTGCTAATCATAATTCGAGTTTACTAAAAGTTAATGACCATAGTTCATTGATATCCATCTATCAATTAAGGGACGAGTATACTGCGCAGCAGTTCGCTCTGTTCTACTTTACGGCTGCGAAACATGGCCATTAGGAGTAGAAGATACTCGTAATTTGCTAGTATTTAACCACAGATGTCTTAGAAATTTTACTCGCATCTGCTGGGATCACCGGGTGGGTAATAGTGTGGTTAGATGTAGGGTACTAGGGAATGATGGTAAATCAGTTGATGAGGTCTTGAATCTTCATCGACTGAGATGGTTGGGCAACGTGTTACGTATGCCTGAACACCGATCACCACGATGCGCTATGCTGATTAGTGTTGTGGATGGTCGGAAGAGAGTTAGGGGCAACCAAATCAAAACATGGCATTAGAGCTTGTAGTCACTAACTTTTAGTCTGAGTCATGTTGGCAGATGCAGACTACTTGGTTGGGGTCCGCGTGACTATCGTAACCAATGGTTGGAGACTGTGCGTGACATGGCTCACAATCGATCACAATGACGTAAGTGTACACACTCTTTATCTTCCCTTTAACCTTGAGATTGAAGTTGCTTCATAACTTTCTTCCTTCCTATACTATATGATTATATACAACCTATCTTTCATATATTACCACTATTAAATTAACTACTTCTATGAATCTGGTATTCATCTTCTTGTGCTAACGAGATATAGCAACTTGGACCGATGCATAAATGTGCCTGGTCCTACGTTGTAGCTGACTGACTGACTCATTAAAATACCAGGCTATGAACTGTAGTTATTACATGTGACATGAAGATACAGATCAATAATCTAACCATTTAGACCATAGAAATTAGACTGGTGTTAGTGTTTCTCAACACCTGTCCATCCATTAGCATTGGATACTGAATGAATTGTTAGAAAATAAAGCAAATTTTAAACAAGCCTTAAAGCTTCTGGACTCGATCACATATGGCAGCGTGGCTGTTCACTGAAACCAACTAACTCTAACTAGGACAGTATAACTGGTCAGTTCCTCTTCATTAATAATGCCTTTCTAGTTGAATTCGGTTTATGATATAAGTGACTTTCAAAATATGCAAACTCAAAACTACCACTCTCAATAAGAATGATGTATGCACTGGTAATTAACATTTACATGAATTTTTGGATAGCATAATCAGTAGCTAAGATCAACCGTATCAACCAATTTAGGAATAGGTAAGTAGTAATACCGAATGATGGTCTGATTGTACAATTAGTTTGCTGAATATTTCAAGATGTAAAGATCAAGAGTTCGATAACAAGTTAGGACTTCGGCACTGGTTAGTGGTACCAAACGTGGATGTATTTGCTGCTTAATCCTTTATTTTGTTGTTGATTATATAACTGATCATTGATGAAAACCATCCATGGGATTGAGGCGGTAGTATCTCATGCTGAACATTCATTTGGTTGTTATAGTTGACGGACTAAATCAGGACAATAATTACATGCCTATGGTCATTAAGCATTCCTACAATTGAAGAAAATATGCAACCCAAAACAACTCTCAACCAATATCAAAGTCACAATCGTCAACACGAACGTCTCCACAAGATACTCAATATCCGTTGATCGGATACCATCAGTAACAACCAAGTATGGAAGAGGACAAACCAGTCTCCAAGTGAAGAGGAAATTAAGAAAAGACACTGGAATTGGATAGGACAAACATTGAGGAAATCACCAAACAGCATCATGAGACAAGTCCCAACTTGGAATCCAGATTGAAAACGGGAAAGAGGAAGGCTGAACACACTGCATCGGTAGTTGGAAGCAGACATGAAGAGTGTTGAATGGTGGCTTATGCTCCTCAACGAGTGGTAAAATGCCAAAGTAAGTAATGGTCTTGAAGCAACACATCTATGTGACAAGGGGGTTTTGTTGAGATTGTAGTAATTTTATATAGTTGAGATCAATTGAAGTCAATTGAAGTGCTCTGACGTGAGACTGATAGGTCCTGAATTTAAATCACGCGAGGCGGGATCATGGATGTGCACTGCCACTGAGGAGTCCCACAATAGGACGAAACAGCCGTCAAGCAGTGCTTCCAGGTTTTCCATGTTGGTCTAGCTTCAATTGACTCATCATCTCAACTATATAACCTCTATATGAGAAGTTTTTAATGTATACACAATCTTCTTTTTTCCTTTCAACTTACTTTAATCTTTGTATTATCTTGTTTAATATATTTTTCAATAATTTTCATATCTTCATCATGTTCACCAATTGTTTTCATAAGATTTTCCAAAGAATTTTTATCAGAATCAATATTCACTGAAGAATTTTCTAATTCTTTCCTTTTTTGATTAAATAAAGTCTAGATGGATAAACAAAGAAATAGAAATAGGTAACCAAGATCATAATATACTACTATTCAGTTAATAAAGTAGTTCTTGCATGTATGCAAGATTATTACGGATTGACGGTTATCATCGACAGTATGATCCGATAATATAAAAAGTTTTAATTCTGATAAGAAGGATTATTTGATAAATACTACTTCTGATATTGTTACGTCTGTTTTACGTCCTGTGTCCTTGTACTCACCTCATCAGCTCGTTTATTGTGTGTATTGTATCAAACTACTTATTGTTATTCAGTAGGTAGTTTTATTACTAGCAATTTCTACGCGTATGTTGTAACGCAAGTTTATTGTGTTTTACATATGATAATAACACATGTTGTATTTCTCATGATAATTAATTTATCACAATCATTGCAGCAGTTATTCGCAATATTTTAATCCTTGTTTAAATGTAGCAGTTTTCCTATTGCTTACTCTTAGTTGAATTGTTGCTTGTTGATAAACCGTTATGAAGTTTAGACGCAGCTAACAGTTGTCATTTTACACTATCGGAGCCTTTTTATTTCAGACAAAATGACGCGGTATACGCAAATGACACTTCAGAAGTTGAGGTTTGTAACTAATGTTTGTATATTATTCAATAAAGAACCGCCAGTGTAGACAAATCATTGTTTTGTGAACTTTGATTTTGCGCGTATCTCAATAGGATGATTTGGACTCTTCGATAGACTTAACAGATATACACTTATAACTAACTTGGAGTTATAATAGGTAAAGAATGGAGTGTGTTGTTCTGATTAATCTAACAGTAGAATGGATACATTGTCCTGTATGATCTCTCAAATAATGCAGTCAGAAGAATCAAGAATGGATTAACTCTGCTTCAATTTTTTGATACATTGTAAAGTGTATATATAAGCACAATGTATACCCTAAGAAGTTGTCCAAGAATACAACTATAAACTGTATAAAGACTCGTAAACCTCATCAATAGTTTAAAATAATGCCATAATTTATGGTAAACTACTCAGAATTTTACCATTTCGATTACGTCAACTACTTTGGATTATGAGAAACCAATGAATACTAACATCAAACTTGTCCAAGTGAAAAAAAAATTATAAAGGAGTCACAAATATTCACTACAAGTTTGTCCTGGAAAATCAATCTCATTCTCTCCTCTTCGATTGTCTCAATCTTCTGCCGACAAGCATTCCACTTTTGATTAGTGGCACATGCTACATATGTCTGTCAATATTAGTAGCACTCAACACAATCGGCCTCTTCTAAACAGTCGTTTATGGGTTGGTTCTGCTAACCGTGCCACTTTCTTTTCTTTTCTGTAGCCTGTGCTACACTTTCTGTCAAAATGTTGAGTCTGCGGCGAGCTGACCTTCATAATTCCGTCGACCCGTCGGATTATCAAAGTAGGATGTCCACCCAGCAACCAGGATGTTCAACGCCTTTGTTCCTGTGACTCACCGAGCCACCTACATTCGATGTCTACTCAGAGGACAACCAACTCATCGCTCCTGGAAAGCAGCTGATCCAGCCAACGTCGCCTCGCCAGAACACTATCTGTTAACTAATGTTAGTTTTATTTGAAGCAGTCCTGTAAAAAATACTGGTACACCTTTTATAATATATGTTTTGATAACCCGTTTTGTCCAAGTATGGTACTCCTCAACAGTGCGCACCCACGATCCTCTAGACTTCTAAGCCGGCACCCAGCAGTCTTAATGTTTGACATCAACCAATCCATCATATTACGCCACCGTCCACTATTGTCACCAATAAGTAACTATCTCACAACAGACACGGTTGAACTCCACTATACATGGATGATTCAGACTGCTGAAGTATCCCATAGTAAGATGAAACAGCCATTCAATGCTTCCAGGTTTTTCCATAAT
Organism: Schistosoma mansoni; assembly: GCF_000237925.1. Lineage (NCBI taxonomy): Eukaryota > Metazoa > Platyhelminthes > Trematoda > Strigeidida > Schistosomatidae > Schistosoma > Schistosoma mansoni. The sequence goes on from NC_031496.1 coordinate 499,330, forward strand.
TATCTAATTTTTAATCAACTTATGCATTCAGTAAACAAACATGGATAGTAGCTTGTAGTGGAATCCAGGACAAGCGTTTCGTCCTATTTGGGACACTCCAGCTAGATGTGCCTACATCTCAAAGCTGATGTTCACTATGAGACTCGAACCTAGTACCTTTCGCCTTAAACGCCATCGCTTTATCCATTTAGCTGCTGGGCCCTAATAGCCACCTGCTTATATAATGGGGTGAAGTTTGACTTCACTTGGTGTTGTTTACGTGTATCATCCCATTGTTGTTAGGGACTGCAATCGATCAGTCTCTTATTGGCCATATGTGCATCTTATGCGAACTGATTCGATATTGTCTGAAGTCAGAAATTTTATAAGCAAAGATAGATAGCGGCTAACAGTGGAATCGAAGACGTGCATTTCGTCCTATTTGTGACTCCTCAACTGGATGTACTTGCATCTCAGAGTTAATATTCACTCAGGGACTCGAACCTAGTATCAAGAAACATATAGATGAACTTTATATTCAATGATGGATAGTGGTCAGTATTGGAATCCAAGACGCGAGTTTCGTCCTATTTGAAACTCGTCATCTGGATATACCTACATCTCAGAGTTGATATTCACTCAGGGACTCGAACCTAGTACCAAGGTACACATAGATAAATGTTATATGCAATGATGGATAGTGGTCAGCAATGAAATCCACTGACACACTTGTTTCGTCCCAGTTGGGACTCATCAGCTACATATACAATTATCATTTTTAAAAGTATATATACTTAAACTTACCTCTAAAAAACTTTTCTTTTCAATAATATCATTATATAATTTGGCAATCTTTGTATTCTCTTTTAATAAATGTTCATATTCACATTCAATTAATTTAATATGATGTAATACTTCATTAATTTCTTTATTACGTATATTACATAATTGACTTGTAGATTGTATTTCTTGTTGTACATTTTTCATATAATTTCTTAGTTGTTCAACTTTACAATGTTCAATATCTAGTTGGTTAGTACGTTGAAACAACAAGTTTTGTAATTCATCAAGCTGAGGTTTGTTTTTTTGGGGGGGGAGGGGAAAGAAAAAAGACGACGAAACAACAACAATATATAAGTATTTAAAACATTCTATATAGTTGAGAAAATGAGTCAATTGAAGTTAGACCACCATGGAAAACCTGGAAGTAGTGGATGACAGTTTTGTTCTATTGTGGGACTCCTTAGCAGTGCGTAATAACACTTTTGAATGAAGGCTGAATGATCTAGTGATTAGGCGCTCACGCGCGAGATTAATTGCTATATCTCGTGGAGAATTATGAATGTTGACTTTTGAGAATTATGTACGGATCAATATGATATGTATATTTCCTATTGTATAATTGTTAAGTAACTAAACTATGCATATTCATATCCCTCTTATTATAAGCATAATTTTGACCTATGGACTATTACTGTACGATTTGCCATTCTTGAGTTATCCCTAGTCTATTAATTACTGCCCCCCTATTCACAGCCACATTTAGCTAAATCATGTACAAATGTTATTTTCTATTTCATGGTACGATGTGGTCTGTCTGTTTGGTATCTAAACTCAGTGTGTTTGAGATATAATGATTTATATCGCAGAGACTGTTATTGGTGTTCTGGACTTAACTGGTTGGGCTAGGCAGATAGCAGGACTGATAAGTACTCTAGACTGCTCAATACGTCTTTTGTGTATCATTACTCTGATCGATAAATTCACTGTTCTCTAATTGGCGGTCTTATAACGTCATATATATCAACAGGGCAAGAACACACTCAAGCAATAGATATAACACTGATATGTCCTGAGTTCGAATCTCGCTAGGCGTACTGCTAAGGAGTCCCACAATAGGACGAAACAGCCGTCCAGTGCCTCTAGGCTTTCCATGGTGGTCTAGCTTCAATTGACTCACGATTTCAACTATATAAAATTACTTAAAATCTCCACGAAACCCCCTTCTAATTTAAAACATTTATCAGAAAATAAATGAGAAATCTACTCAAAATCATTTTATAATATTCAAAAGTGTCAGCAATCAATTCATTTGGTATTGTTTGCTTGTATCTTCTTATTGTTGTTTAGAAGTGACATTGATCAGTCTCTTGTTAGCATATGTGCTTCCCATACGGATTGCTTTGATATTACCTTTGAGTTAAAAGCATTCTAAGCGTAGATGGATAGTGGCTAGCAGTGGAATCCAGGACGTGCGAAGTTGATGTTCACTCCGGGATGCAGGTATATACAGCTGACGAGTCCCAAATAGGATGAAACATACGTTCTAGTTTTCACTGCTAGCCATTATCTATCTAAGCTTATAAAGCTAATGTCAGTAATTGTTTCTGAAAACTTCAAGGAGTTGAAAGTATCTTTGTTTTATTTTTCTAGTCTTTAGCGATTAACATCCTTGATAAATTTCAATACATTTCAAAATTTTGTGTATTTATATATCTTTCTAATTTGACTGATCCTAATGTTGCCAATACTGTTACTATCCCTACTACTTTGGGATTTAGCCTAACAACTTAATCTCTCTGTGTTAATTGAGTACAGCAACTTGAACCGATGTATATACACATCAGGTTCTGTGTTATGACTGACTAACTGACTTTTTAAAAATAAATATATGGGAATTTTGATGTGATTCTCCAGTGAAATACTATACAAATCTCCCTACTTTTAGAACTGTTTTTCAAGATCTTTCGATCCAGTACGAGTTTACTGGTCAGATTTAAATGCATAATGTAGTCCTTAAGCCACTATGACTGTATGAGCGTCAGTAAAAGTTACAAATTGATCATACGTCGGTGAATGGAATGGAGTTTGAAACTGTCATAGAATCTCGTGAAGATTCAACACTGAGGAATGTAAAGGCTCTATAAGGAGGACTAAATATGAAGCTGAATATTTGATGGCGAATACCACTCAACTCTGAGAATTAAATATGATTACCTTTAATGTATAAGAGAGGGTATTCAAAATTCCCACCGACTTTGCATATACAATGTAATACTCATAAACCATACCACTTTCTGACGGTGCTCTTGATTACACTTATTTTTAATGATTATCCTAAACTAGTTTGATGATCAGAAATCGTTATGAACTAGGTTTTTCATCCGTTAATGACAACTGGAAACTCAGACACAATGAACATCTCTTAGTAAATTCTATGTCAATTAAATCACCATAGTATATATATATATATATATATATATATATGTTTAAAGAAAGCAAGTATTAGAGAAGCAATATCGAGGTTTATCAAATGTTTAATTTCATATATAGCAGAAAGAACTCCGCGTGTAGCTCTTCTAGAGTTGCTGCCGGTCCCAAGCCTGGATAAAGGAGGAGGGTTGGGCATGGGGTTAGCGACTCCATCCCGTAGAAAAACTAACTCGTTAAAAAAACGTTAACCAGAAAAGTAATAGCAGAAAGGGAATGTTTCGCGCTTGTTCCTACTGTAGTGACATAGATTTTAATGAATTAATAGACGACATGGATAACATTTGAAACATACAAGCAAAATTACTCTCGCCCTATTTTTCAAAGCAAACGATATTCAAGGATATGATACAAAACTTTGAAAGGAAAAAGTAAGGTCGATAAAGTTTAAAGGCATCGAGAAGTAGAGCGATAAAATTGATCTCACTAGATGATGGTTAAATAAGTTGGCTAACAGAGCTGTGGACCACGGAGTTTTGACTAATTGGTTTACATCGTGAAGTTTCCAGTCACCAGGCTTGATTGCTTGTAGGATTAAAGGCGGAAAACTCCTGGGAGTTCTAAATTTAAGCCCCTAGTGATGCCTTGGTTCCAGCGGTTTACAACTTGATGTTGGGTTCTCGTGAAAGTTAGATTCGATACAAAATTTTCGCAGAACTGTATTTTGATAAAAATAAATGGTTTGTAAGTGTCAACTTGTCAAGTTCTAACTATCAGTAGAAATATAGACTAAACAAGTATTATGATTAACTCCGCCTGTAGCCCCTCACCAAAAAACGCTAACCAGGAAAAGTTATTGAAACCATTTAAGAGTATTATGATTTTGATCAACTTAACAGAGGACTGTTTGGATAAAACAAAGAGTTTTTGTTATTTTATTCACCTTTCTTGTTATCCAGTTTTAATTAAACACATACTCACACCAACAATCTGGAGGTAAGTTAGCTGGTGTTAGATGAACATGTTTTCTGATGTCTTGAATTTTGGCTTAATTCAAAATCTAAGCTAACATAACAAGGTTAATGAAGTGAATATTTTACACTACACACTTTTGCCTTGAACAGAATTCAGACAGTAGACAAAGATCCAGAATCCTTTATCAGGCTAAAGCGGCTTACAATAATACATTGGTTAAGATCGACGGACACAGACTCGAAAAAAACAACAAACGTTTTTTAGAGAGAAATGAAGTCAACATAATTTTAAGGGTTTTGGGAAAGATAATGATTATTTCTTTCTCGTGATTGTCATAGCTCTTAAACTTTATTACAGCTATAAAAGAAAGAGAAGGTATCTTGCACTGTTACACATGACTTCCATCTTCAAATATCAAAATTGTCATCTAATTTGGCACCAATATGTTACTTTGAATACCAATACTGCTGTAGCTGTAAATAAATCCTCAAAACCAACAGCTCCGTAAGTGTTCGATATTGGATGCTGACCACATTAGTTTTAGTGGACTCGTTTAGCTGAAGGCGCTCGGTCATGCATCCGTATCAGATCACGTTACAGAACGGCGTGGGAAACATCTCCTACGATCATCAGTCAGATCAGATCAGTCACTCCCCGATATATTGATAACCCATCAAATATATCTTCCAACCTCCTTGCTTCTGACTTCTGATTTTAACTGGGTGGGCGCTGTTCGATTATAGAAGGTGTTACTGGTAAATAGTTGCCAAACTACAATACTGGTGGTATCTTCATAGCATAATGTTACTAAACTTAAACTCAAGTGTGGTGAGTAGTACACAGGATATATTTCCAAACTGTCCATTTAAGGACTCTTTAGTTCACATGTAGTATTTTTCCTTAAATATTTCACCTTAACTTAACCAGTAGACACCACAAATCACAAAGAAAACTGAAAAGCTTTTTGAAGAAACTTTTTCACATCACCAAGACACTTAATATCATCTATAAAAATTCAAAGACCGCAAACCCTGACATGAATCGATTGGACCCTAAGGCAAAGTATAAAATAAGAATATGACAACGCCAAAATATCTATTTGCAGGAACCTTGCTTATTATGTACATTACGGCATTTAAGTATTCATAATATTAGAAAATACGGATTGCAAATATGATAACTTAGTTAACGAAGAATCAATGATGGCGGGTTTTAAGACTGATAACTATGCTTCCCAAATTTAAGCGACATGAATTGTATCTACAAAGCCGTCTTTATGGCTATGAACAAGAAGATTCGGAGAGTAAAACGAAATAATCGCAAATCAATGTTTCTCACTAAATGCAAAAATCCACCTGAAATTCACCAACGTATCTAAGACTTCTTTCAACGACTGCGTTACTTTCTGTAGTTTTAAGCTTTCTGGATATAATTAGGAATCTCAAAACAAAAGTAGTCCTCTCCATCCTGTTAGTCTTGTTGTTTACGTTGTGTTCAGACAGATAATCCTAGTTTACTCTGTTTTGCTTGCGCCAGTGAGTGTGAGGTGGTGATGTAAAGCAATTATTCATAAAAACTGTGCATTTCAGTCGAGCTAGTACATCAGGCACAATAAATTTAATTAAAGCTGGATAGCATCTTATCACCGTATTGTTAACAAGAGGTCGTTTATTTCGTTGTTACTTTTTTCACGTAGTAGTTAATTTTGACTCAAATCCCAAGCAAAACCAGTGCAGCACATTTTTAGGCAAAAAATTAAGTATGTCGTTGAATAACTATTCATCGATGGGCAAACAAAAATAACGACACTCACGTACCTTTGTAATAAGTTTTTGGTTTTCTTCATTTGCAACGGGAATGGCATGGGCTTCATTCCATCCTAATTCAGCAAGAATCGTCGATATATGCGACTGATTTGGGGACGGCATTTTAAATTTGCTCACATAGGTGTTATGACAATTTTACGCTATAGAATGATTTAAACAAATAGAGGAAAGATTGAATGATATTCTTGACAAGTTTATTCGAGGTATAATCCAGAGTACTATAAAGCTTGTCAGAGGATGCGATATATAAGATAAATAAAAAAGATCTCCAGTGAGCTTAATATTGAAGTGTACAATCATAAGCTCGTTAAACTTCGAGAAATGTTTTGACTGTATCATAAACTTTGAATACCGTTCATACCTTCTCACAGAATTAGGCACTTAAAATTTAACATGCATTTCTGTAGATACCCATCTAAGTTGCTCGAGATTGTAATGAACAATGGATATTGAAATCTGCACTATAAATCCTTAATGTCGCTGTAAAACTAGTTAATAATTGGTTAGAATAATTAAGGGGATGTGTATTCTATCCGCTTGCTACGGATTTCGGTCAATAACACTGACCATTAGAAAGTTTATTCGTTAGTGAAAGGATTTTTCTTGAGTTGCAGATTCACTGATATCATACTTAGCCTTATTCCAGCTAATATGTCCTCAATAATACCTTGATACAGAAGATGAGTAGGAGATGTTGAACTTTAATTTATTAAGAAGAGTAGTGGGTAACGCAAACAAATGGATCGACTGAGTGGAGCTAAAACACGCATCAGCTAGACTATAACCTGTCAACATTCCCATTTATCTGATCTCCGCCCGGCAAACCAACGATCATGATTAATGACGGCCGAATTATGACTGCAGAACGAAAGTAACTGAATGTTGTCATACTTCGATCTAAAAAGAACATTCACAGGAAACTTGAGGGTAGGATCGCTCAATACTGTTATTCTACATATAAATTTGTGACTTGAAGGCTACCATAAGATGTTTGTTCCAATTTTACAGAAGGCATACATACCAGTCTACCTGAGGCTTCCAAAATCGTTCTATAAGAAGTGATGAAGTTTAGAAATGTCTCGCACAGAAAAATTTCGTGAACCATGTACTTCCATATTCCTGTCACTTGGCGAGAAAACGACGACTGGATGAGTTTGTATTCACCAGACACATGTGGCGAAATTGAATGTAACAGATCGTGGTAAAGCAGGATCATCGAGTTTTCATCAGAGAATTTGAGTTTCCTTATTAGCTCATAATGCTTTGGGACACGAAGAAATAGGTTTGTTCCTGTGTAGGCTGTCAGAAAGTTAAGTGACTAAAGGGACGAAAATTTACTTAGACACTTTTTACCTAACAGTATTCGTGCGGTTCTAGATTTGTAGGATTATGGTCTACGTTGTTATTATTACTGATCTAATAATAGACCCGATCCTAAAATTGTAGACTTCGCATGATGTGACTGCCTAATCTATAAGATCCTACGCGGAAGTCACATCATTGTCTACACTGACTCTTCCTATCGTATTATCACCAATGTATGATAGAGAACACATTAGGGCTAGAGATAGAACATTATTTTTAATATGAATAAAAGAGATAAGTTACGTAAGAATGACCACGCTTGCAAGGTTGGGCCATGCCATCCGATTGTAACTTCAATTTACTCTTCCATCCTTCTCTTTTGTTGGGTTTTTCTCCGCGTTGTCTCGTGTTCAGCTCTGAAGCTTACGTGGTTACAGCCCAATGTCACTATAGATTCTCAACCTATCCTACATCTAAACGTATACCAGATTCGATAAGTGAGTTTCATCCATCTTATTTATTATTTGTAACGCAGTGATGGATCGAAAGACTTAGGGGCAAACTAAAATATGCTCTTGAGCCCAAGTGGACCAGGACTTATCCCCGTCCTTGTGAAAGTCTGCTCACACATCATGCACTTTGATTGCTACACCTCGATCACTGTCAACCGATATTCGTATAACAACCCTTCATCATAGTACATAGTTGTTCGAGAGTAGTTATTCGAAGAGCTAATGCATCGAAACAGTCTACGAACATCCTTTTGTGGTTATAAAGTGATGTGATGATAAACAAATCCCCAAAATAACAGGCTTCTCAGTTTCCGAAGTTGATGCTGAACTTAAGAGGTTCACTGGATACACCATATACTGATGGCCCCCCTTGAAGTCTCCATACCTATCACGTTTGGGTACTCCCTGATCAGCTTAAATTCTTTGCACTAGGGATTATCAGTCTTTGATCCAAGTATAAGTTCACAAAGCGTAAATCTCAAACCTTGAATTTGCTTTCTCGGGGATCATCAGACTTAACACGAAATGTAGTTCGTGGATTTAGATGACACCATTCAAAAGAATGCTGTGAACCGGAAACTGGAAAAAGCTTATTGGGATAGAGTTAGTTGAAAAATATGCGATTCATCATGATTATGTTTCTATTATCCCCTTTGAAACGTAGGATGCCGTTTCATCCTTTTAAAACGAGCAGTATAAGGCTCAGATATAGATAGAAAGAACTTTCTTACCTCCAATTACTTACAAGTAATAGCTTACCTTGTTTAAAAATGAAGCTAGGATACTCCTGTGACTTAGAAACGTTGTCTAGGAATTATTTATGATTATCGGGATGAAGTACGTTAGGTGTTTATTATTTCCTCTTCTCTACAAATCGGCACAAAAATCTTTAGTCGGTTCCTATATTTTTGACCTAACACTCATGAATAGGCAGGTAAATTAATCCAAAAATAGGCAGTTCTGTAGGTCTTTGATATCGATGCTGACCTGATACGTTCGCTGGAAACACTCTAGCTGAAGGCGCCTGGTCAAACATAACACCTCACATCACCATTTGGTAGACCGTGTTATACATACCTTGCAACAAGTAGTGAGAGTAGATCGTATACTTCGCGATACATCAGCAATCTTCCAAATATACCTTCCAACCCCTTCCCTGACTTCTGGTTTACCTGTGTTTACAATCTTTAATTACAAAGGCACGAAGCTGTGTAAGACACTTGATTCTCGTGACATTTTTTGAACAACCACATATTTACACATTTTAGGTCCGATAATAGTATAGTCGGTTCAGCCAATTGTCAGCCTCAGAAACTAAAGGACTCGTCGCACTTCTGAGATTACAAAGAGGTCTGAATAATACCCAGAGCAAATTAAACGAAATGGTTCTGTCCCATGGCCATTCAGATTATTAGTCATTATAGGCAAGTGACCAATTACATAATATATTGGATGCAACGGAAACTGGCGATCTAGAATTATGTCTTTTCTCCATAGAACTTATAAGTTAGATTTATAAAATATACCATGAGTACCAACTAAAAGACCAAGCTTATTTGACATTGTGATTCTAAATAGCCTAGGCTAAATATCTGCCGAAATATACCCGAAACCCCTTCTTATACTTTCACCCATGAAGAAAACTGTAAAATAAGTTCGAGGGATAGGGTATATACAAAATTTTGAATCAGTAGTTTCTAAGAACGTGATGCTTGTGAGTTCAGTTATCTTTAGACATACGTCACTGACATTATAAATGAAACAGTAGGTGATAGGGGTTTAAACAGTTGTTTATGTTTAGATTGAAATTTCAGCAGTTTAATCATCCCTGACAATTAAGCTACTTACTTCTTTTAATTCTAATTATACACGCCATTAGTTTTATATCAAGTTGGTCTTCGGAGATAATAGACGAAACTATGAAATCAAACTCATTCCCAATAAAACATACTTGATCATCGAAATAAAATTTTGTTCTGTTCTTTTACTGGACGAGAATTCGCCCAGAGCGTTGCTTACATAAATCTCAGGTCTTTTAATTATCCACCAGTTTTCCAAATTTATGTCTTTGAATAAATAACCATGAGTCTAACATTTTTGGTCTTATTATTTGCTAAGCTATTTAGTTTAAATGGTTTAAATTATTTTTTCTGGTTCGCGTTTTTTGGCGAGTGAGTATTCTACGGGGACGCTAACCCTCCACCTTTACCCGGGCTTGGGACTAGAAGTAACTCTAGAAGTGCTACTGGCAGACAGCCTTGTCTGACTCCGGTCCTTACTAGAAATGTATCTGTCAGCTGTCCTTCATGCACGACTTTGCACTGTACTCCATCGTATGAGTTCCGGATAATGTTGACAATCTTCTCAGGTAGTCCATAGTGTAGAAGAATTTTCCATAATGTTCCCTGGTTCACATCGCCAAACGCCGGAAAATAGAAGCCGATACGAAAAGGATGAATAAAAACTGTAAAGAACGGGAAAGGATTGCTGAGGACAGATTTGGATGGAGAGTGTTGGCGGGTGGCCTATGCTCTTCCATGAGGGCTAACAGGAGTACATAAGTAAGTAAGTAAGCATAATTAACATTACAAACAGTATTATTTCTAGCACAGATTATGACCGGATATCATGAGAGAATAACACTGTAAAATCTGATATATATTTTTTGTAAGATTAGCGACTAATGTCAATCTCCTGAATGAGTACTCTATTTGAATTGATCATTGTATAAAATCCACTCTTTCAGTGAAATTATTATCGTAAACATGACAAAACTATAGATTTTATTTAAGTTTTTCTGGTTTCTTAATTGTATTCGTATATTATTATCCTTCATAGTTAAATACATGAGTCAATTGAAGCTGAACCACCATGGAAAACCTGGAAGCACCAGATGGTCGTTTCGTCCTATTGTGGGACTCCTCAGCAGTTCCCATCCACGATCCCGTCTCGCGAGATTCCAACCCAGGACCTACCAGTCTCGCACCAGAGTACTTAACCACTAGACCACTGAGCCGGAATTCGATAGTGTTAATGTCTGACTTCAACCAATCCACAAAGTTGAGCAACCGTTCACCAATTGTCTTCAATGAGTTGATATCTCACAGTAGACGTGGTTTGAACTCCACTGGTCACTGCTTCTCACTAGAACTCCGAGAAATATCTCTTGAAGTCACTCACTATTGAGTGTCTGATTATAATGAGATGCGGGGTTTGTGGAGATTAAGTATCTTCATAGTTGAAATCCTGATTCAATTGAGGCTAGACTACCATGGAAAACCTGGAAGCACTGAACAGCCATTTCGTCCTATTATGGGACTCCTCAGCAGTGCTCATCCACGACCATGACTGACTTCGAGAGGTAAATCCAGGAGTTTTAGTGAGAAGCAGTGACCAGTGAAGTTCAACCAGGTATATTGTCAGATATCAACTTATTGAATACAATTGGTCAACGGTTGCTCAACTTCGTGGATTGGTTGAAGTTAGTCATTAACACTATCGGATGCCGGCTGGTTCAGTGGTCTAGTGGTTAAGCGCTCTGCCACGAGACTGATAGTTCCTGGGTTCGAATCTCGCGATTGCGTAATCGTGGATGCACACTGCTGAGGAGTCTCACAATAGGATGAAACGCCATCCAGTGCTTCCAGGTTTTTCATGGTGGTATAACTTCAACTAACTCATGATTTCAACTTTCTTGTCTCACAAACTTATTAGTCGCTCGTGAAAGCTGGTGCGCTCTTAAGGACCAAAAATTACCTATAGACGTAGCTTACATCGATTTCAGCAAAGCTTTCGACAAAGTTCCGCATAACCGGCTATTATATAAGCTAAGGAATGTCGGGATTGGAGGCAATCTATTGATGTGGATAAAAGACTTCCTGGTTGGGCGTCAACAAAGAGTAAGGGTGAACTCCAAGTTGTCTAGCTGGGAAACTGTGCTTAGTGGAGTCCCCCAGGGTACAGTTTTGGGGCCAGTGTTATTCCTCCTGTACGTAAATGATCTCCCTCGTCTACTATCGTCATCGGTCTTACTCTATGCTGATGATGTCAAGATATGGAGAGCGATACAAGGCAAGGGCGATAGCTTAGAACTTCAAAATGACCTGGAGAGATTATCTGAATGGTCCCAAACCTGGCAATTGCCGATAAACACTTCCAAGTGTATTGTGATGCATATTGGCCACCAGGGTACAGATACATACACGATGAATAACACTGAGTTACCTATTGTTCAGGCACACAATGACTTAGGCGTCATCGTTAGTCAAGACTTAAAGACTACTGCACACTGCCGTGCAATAGCCGCCAAAGGTTTTAGGACTTTATGGTCCATACGCAGGGCTTTTAGGCATCTTGACGCTAAAACGTTTCTGACTTTGTATACAGTGTTCGTACGCCCTAAACTTGAGTACTGCATACAAGCAGCTAGCCCCTGCCTAAAAAAAGACAGTGAACTCTTGGAAAGGGTTCAGAGAACAGCAACTAGGCTGATTCCCGGAATAGCGAAGCTCCCGTATGGTACTAGACTGACCAAGCTAAACCTATTCCCGCTGTCATATAGAAGAATCAGAGGCGACTTGATTACAGTTTTCAAATTGCTTAATGACAAATTTGCACCTGATATGCCCTCATTTTTCTTGTCTTCCAAAACAGAAAATCTACGAGGACACTCCAAAAAAGTTCACAAGCCCCGAACGAATTACTTGTCAGCTGACTACCGACTTTCCCATCGAATAATCAACGAGTGGAATTCATTTCCTCAGCACGTGGTTGAGGCTCCATCCGTCGACTCCTTCAAAAGAGAGTTGGATCAGCTGAGAGACCATCATCGCCAGGACTAACACAGGCCATCAAGCCTCCTGTCCTTTCCAAACTGAAACTGAAACTGAAAAATACTGAAATCTCCACAAAACCCCCCTTTTGATTATTATTACTATTCCATTGTAATGTAAAATAACAAAAAGACTATGAATTACCTTAGTTACTTTCATGTATATAAGAACAACAACAACAGCAACATTAAAAAAACGTATCACAATAACATTCTTACACACATAAATATATGAAACAGGCACTAGAATAACAAAACAAGAGTCATTATTACATCATGTCTATAAGCATATTTATCTTTAATTGATTCCAATAAGCATATATAAAGAAGATCTGATCTTTTCTTTCTCTTTTTTTTCTTTTTTTTTGCTTGAACCCTATGAAGTTGATCATTTCAATCAATCAATCAATCAATCAAGTGAATAATAATCAATGATAAGCAACAAGGAAAAAGCCCAATTTAGTTACCAACTAAAGCAAAATTATAAAAAAAAATTTAGATCAAAAAAACAAAAAAAAGAGAAAAAAATGAAAAAAAATGAAAACAACAACAACAATAACATGAAGTTAACTACATAAAAATCAATAAAGAACAAACTGAAAACAAGAGAAGAATTTTTTTTTAAAAAAAGAAGGGGGAGCGGGAAAGAAGCTTGTTACTTATTAGAAATAACATGATCATAATTTTTTTTTGTTTAAGTGTAATTTTTTTAAAATTTTTTTTAAATTTTTTTTTACAGATAGTAACTGGCGCTTAGTAAATTACAAAAAAAATATTGATTTTATTAGATTATTTAATAGTTGTTTGTTGTTGGTCTTGTTGTTGTTGTTGGGGGTGGTGGTGTTTTTGTTGTTGTTCTAATTTTTCAGGAAATGCACCCCATTTAACACCAATATATGGTATTTCAGATGACATAATACGTGGTGGTGCTTCAATTAAATATGTATATACTAATGGTAATGATTGAGGTAATTCATTATTATTAATAGGTGTTGCATAGATATATAATTTATAAAAATGATCACCTTTTGGTATACGAATAAGATAAGTTAAATGTTCATTCATATTGGATACTTCAGGTTCTTCCCATTGTTGTAATAGATAGTTGGTACAATCCTAAATAATGGATGAAATAAACATTGGAACTAGGAGGTCAAAGGTGGATGGTGAAGAATACAAACGGAAAGAGGCGGAAAATTCGAAAGAATTAACGGGCATAGAAGGTAAAGGAAAGGGGTGCACGAATTTCTTCTGTATACATAAAATGTGGTACTTACTTATGCCTGTTACTCCCGATGGAGTATAGGCTGCCGACCAGCATTCTCCAACCCACTCTGTCCTGGGCTTTCCTTTCTAGTTCTATCCAGTTTTTGTTCATTCTTCTCATGTATGTCTCCATTTCTCGGCTTGATGTGTTCTTTGGTCTTCCTCTTCTTCTTTGGCATTCAGGATTCCAAACGAGGGCTTGCCATGTGACGCAGTTAGGTGCTTTCCTTAGAGTGTGTCCTATCCACTTCCAGAGCTTCTTCCTGTTTTCTTCCTCCACTGGATGGAATTTGGTTTGTTCTCTCCCACAGTAGGTTGTTGTTGATAGTGTCTGACCAACGTATCCGTAGTAACTTGCTTAGACAACTGTTAATAAACACCTGTGTCTTCTGGATAATGGCTTTCGTAGTTTTCCACGTCTCCGCTTCATACAGTAGAGCTGTCTTGACATTTGTGTTGAAAATTCTGATCTTGACGTTGGTTGACAATTGTTTTGAGTTCCAGATGTTCTTCAGTTGTAAATATGCTGCTCTTGTAATGCTAATCCACGACCTTACATCTGCATCAGATCCTCCGTGTTGATCAATGATGCTGCCCAGATATGTGAAGGTTTCCACATCCTCCAAAGCTTCTCCGTCAAGTATAATTCGATTGGTGCATGTTGTATTGTATCGGAGAACATAAATTGGGGTAAAATGTATGAATTCCTATATGTAGGAGACGGGAACGAAATGCGTCGCATTATGATCACTATCAATTAGGTGTGGTAAGATAGAACTGCGTATTGTTTTTATCTGGCCCTTCCCAAACTATGCTGGTAGATATTCACTCATTCGTTGGTTAACTTACTAAGTCGTACGCCCGAAATAGCTATCTCCATAGGAGCAGCTGAACTTGAAAATGCACAAAGAGGAGGTCAACTAAGGTAACGTTTCTTTCGTTTGAGTAAACATCGCTGGTCAAATCGAGAAAATCAATACAAGGTTGGCTGCGTAGAATGTCCTGCTAATTACTTTCATTAACCTATCTTTCAGAGTATCACTAGTCACATCCCCGTTGAATTGTAGTTTCATGTATAAAGGTTTCTTTCGAACTGTTGAAATCTCAGACTTCGTTCTTGTATCATACATGTACTTCTTAATGAGCGCACTAGGGTAGCTGATCTCTGTTCGTGAGTTATGGATAAATTCCAGCTCTTGACTTAAACTATCCACTGAACAGATCTTTTTTACTCTATTAGTGAGGCATCTAATCAAATTTCTCTTATATCGGATAGATTAGTTAAGAATAAGAAGATTTATGAGATGAAATGAATTCAGTCTATTGCGAGGCTTCTCATTAGCTGTAAACAGCTTAAGGTTACCATGACTAATATAATCAAAAACAAAGAATTGATATCATTTATTAAGTGAATTCGATACGGGTGTTCGAACAGGATCAGAAAATCATAATAAATGTAAGGAGGTAAAAGATATTTGTGAGGATGCCTCGCAGATAAACTCAAGGAAGCTCTAAGAAGCTCGGAAAGAGCCATAGACATTCCATTCAATCATATTCTTTTGAGAGAACATTCCACAATCTCTACATGTAGCTTTCCTTAGCCCTGCTAACTAGATCAGGAAGTTTTGTTATGGCATAGAGAATGTATTCCATAAGCACCCAGGATATACAAGGTCACTAAGCACACAAATCAAGCTTATTTATGCAATGATAGAAACGTCCTTAGGAGAGCCACAAAATAGTGTACTAAAAGAATTCCGTCAACCAATGACAGTCAAGGAATTTCGAGTAGGAAATGTAAGTTGTAGGTCAACTAAACGCTTCTTGGAGCGAAAACAGAAAATTCAAAATTTCAGAATAAAATTACATAATTAGGACTTTTTCCAAGTGAGTTCTGAAGATCTAACGTCCTCGACATCCATTTAATATGACATCTTTCATTATCTTACATTCATTATGATTTCCTGATCCCGTTCGAACACCCATATCGAACTCACTTAATAAATTATATCAATTCCTTGCTTTTGATTATATCAGTCATTGTAACCTTAAGCTGTTTACAGCTGATGAGAAGCCTTGAAATAGATTGGATTCATTTTATGGTTGAATTCATGAGTCGATTAAAGCTAGACTACCGCGGAAAACCTGGAAGCGCTGAATGGCCGTTTCATCAGAGTATAGGACTCCTCAACCGTCCCAGTGATCAGTAAGTGAAGTTTACTGTGTGGTTTATTCATCTAAAATCAAGAGCCTACTCTATGAACCTCGAATCATATTGGTTCGTCCCAAGGCTTGTATTATCACTGTTTGTTTGATTCTCCCTCTTGCAACTCGATTCTTGGTTCAGGAACCTTATTTCTGCCTCAATTTCGTGATGGTAATGCTCTTTTAGGACGAAAGTGATCGACTCACAACAAAATCATCAAACCCAATGGAAACAGCTACAACAAAAGAATTCTACTGACTTTTAACCTTTCTTTACCATCTCAAAATCATGTGACAGTAACTTTAATTCCTTGAGAAATTCAAGAACAAGAAGAAATAGTTATTCTGAACTAGTTAGTTTCCAATAGTTTTCCAGAGGATATCTTCAAACCTCAATCTGAACCTATGACTACCTGTTCCACACTGAACTACCACATCCATTATTCTTCGTTTTAGTTTCTTGCATACCATTTCGACTGAAGTTATGTACGAATAGGAATGATAAAATGTTTCTTAAAAAAAACAGGCACATGAACCGACAAAATGAGAATACTTACCTCTTCCTCTGGTGTACTTATATCTACAAACTGTCCAACTACATAAAGTTTCTGATGAGATTCTTTTGAAAATCTTATTTTCAAATCACAACTACGTGGATCTTGTCCTTCATCATCTACTTCATTCGTTTGATCTGGTGATGTTGTTGGAACTATTAATGAATCACTTGTCGATACACCATTCATAGTTTTATCTCCTTGATTCACATACTGACTCATAATTTCTGATTTACTTCGAGTCTTTCGTAGCTCAATAGAACCAGTTGTTGGTACATGAATTAAAGGATCATCATGACTAAGTAATTTTAAACCTAATGTAGACCATGTTTCATCTTGTGGACCTAAATTCATTGTAGCTAAACGTTTTCTAACTGGAGTAGATAATCGAATTCCAAATTCAGAGTTTATTAAAAATTGCCAAACCTGCAAGATGATAAAAATAATAATGATATGAAATAGTAAACGATCAGCGGAGTGATAATGAAATTTCAAATCTTGGGGGATAGTTAGAAACTTTTGTTATATATTTTATACTACTTATGAGTAGTTCAAAACCATCACTGCCAGAAAAGTAATCACAGAAGGAGGATTCCTACAGATATATTATTTATTTATAAAAGCCATATTGTTGTCTGCCAAAATATCATTTATTCAGTTAATTAGGTAATTAATATCTCGACCATTGCCTCCACCTTGACGTGGTGGTCAGGCTTGCCTATCATGATGAACCAATCGAGCTATACTGGCTGGAAAAATCGTTCCTCAACTTCCTACCATGCCAGACAGGTCGGTTGAAGAGCGGTAAGACTAAACATAGCAAACCCAAGGTCCGAAGGTGAAGTCGTACTGCTGACTGTACAGAGGTGTGACAGCAGTAAGGTGTTTCCTTCAGACAACCAGCATAACAGCAATTCTGCCTTCTCACAAGCAGGGGTGGGGTTAGAAAAGGTCGACCCTAAAAATGCACTACTCGCTTTAACCCACGGATATCTGTCTCCGGCGGTAAGGTCCGAACAAGTACGGAGCTAACACAAAAACTACACACAATAAGGTCGTGTGTGACCGATCTCAAGTAGTTGTCCCTTGGGCACAGCGGTCACGCTCTCAGGTCATCAAGACCACTTCTAACCCTTCCATGGTGTGGGCAACCGAGAAGTGATAAATGCCCTCATACCTCTAACAGCACTCAAGATCACTGAGGTAATCATCATTATTTTTGTGTGACTGCAACTTTACTCGTTGGATTATGGGTGAACGCTGGTGGGTAAACTTTATATAAAGCGAAATAGTTACCTACATATCCCTGGTTTAAAAATAGTTTACACTCCTCCAGTTATTATCATTCCGTATCACTAGCTGTCCTAAGTCTGCTTTGTAGAAAGACATCTTACTACACTGACAAGAGTTTCGCATGAGTGACATATTTTACGGTCATCAATTTAAATAAAAAGAGAATTATGGGATGATGAGAAAGATTTGCATCTTAGCTGCCGTTTGTGCTATTGAGTTCTGTAAATCAAATGGTTTATTAAAGAATCTTTAACTTTTGATCTTGATGACAACACTACCAGTATCTACTTCACTTAAAAGTAATAATCAAGTAGATGATGATGATGTTATCCAGAACGATATTGAAAGCTCCTTAAATGTGTCAAGCCCAGAAATGCTCTGGTACGGACGAGAGTGGGTAGAGTCTGCTCTCCCCCTTCAAATGTTCCCACACGGCCACGCATATACAGCCTCTACCAGGGAAGTCCTACTCACTGTCTTCTTGTGGCATTACTATTGTTTACGAAATTGAGAGGACGAAATATGAATGTCAGACTCTTTAAACGGGTTGGTGGACACGGAAAGTCCACCTAGGAGAGTTGGAAAACCCTGATTCCAAACCAATGATTCACATGGACTCCAGTATTCTGAGGGAACAAATGGTCTATGAATCAGTCGTTGGTCACTGGCTACCATGAAACTGCATCTCCTCACGATGCTCCACTACCTTGTGGATCAGATCTTTAGGTCAAAGATTCCGGGTGTGGCCCCCCTAAGAAAACCATGTTCTTCAGTTATGGCACCCGGCTAGTATCACAGACCTCACACAAATCAAATGAGATTTGTGTGGCGCATATATATCTGGTGCTTCCTTGTACCAATATTTATGTGTTTAAATAAATAAAAATGTGTCATCTATCTCAGGGAACTCAACAATACTATAATAATTTATGTAGATATTCATTATATATTTCTTAACTAGACTTTTAAGTAGCATAGCTTACTGGTTAAATAACACTATGTAATGTCTAACTTTGATCAATGAATATGACAAGACATCGGCTACTGCCGGTCCCAAGCCCGGATAAAGGAGGAGGTTTGGGCATGGGTTTAGTGACCCCATAGAAAACCAACTCGCTAGAAAAACGCTAACCAGACAGAGGACAGAGGGCTAAGTTACTGGTTTCACCACATAAGAATGCATACTTGTAAAGATGCCACAAGTATATGATGTTTGACAACACCTTAAACAGTAAAACCTTCTATAACCGAAACGTGCCCAACCAGTGAAATCAGAAGCGTAAAGGTTCGAAGATATATTCGATAGGCTATCGGTATATCGAGAAGTGACCAACCTAAGCTAACTAACGGTTGTAAGAGAAGTTGAGCATAGCCTACCAATCGTGATATGATGTGGATGTGTGACCAAGCGCCTTCATCTAGGTGAGTCCGTTAAAACTAATGTGGTCAGCATACAATGTCGAAAACTTACAGCTATTCAATTTAGGGGATTTATTTACCGCTACAAATAAAACTAACATACATATCTGTTAACAGATTTGTTATAAACACAATGTATAAACTCACTTGGTATTGTTTGTTTGAATCTTCCCATTGATGTTTAGGACTGAAATTGATTAGTCTCATATTGCCATATGTTCATACTATACGTATTGCCTCGATATAGCCTAAGTTCACAAGCATTATAAACAAAGATGGATATTGGCTAGCAGTGGAATCCAGGACACGCGTTTCGCGATGGCTTTTAAAGCCAAAGGCACTAGGTTTGAGTCTCAAAGTGAACATCAACTCTGAAATGCAAGTACATCTACCTGACGAGTCCCAAAATAGGACGAAACGCACATTGTCCTGAATTCCACTGCAACCCACTATCCATCTTTGCTGATAACAATGTACAAACTTTCAATATTCTTTTCGAGAAATGACATCGGTCACAACCAGTAAAACAATATAATTTGGAACCTTTCATTAGTACCATGTCAAAGTCATAAAGGAATCCTTTGAAAATCAATCAGATCATACATTGAACATATTAATGTCTTACCAAGAAATATGAAGTATTCTCATCAGAATCCGCAGGTGCTCCATATACTTCTAATGCATATTCACCACCTGTTGGTAAATATGCTGTCAATATTATCATATGTATACGTGATCCATGAATAGTTTGTATACCAAAACTTAAACTTCCCGGTGGTACTGCTTCAATATTACGTAATAGTATACAATCAGTAAGCATTGATGTTTCATGAATCGATGATTTTAAACGTGCAGTCAAACGTGGTAGCTTGCTTTGCTTAAGACAATGAACAAGAGGGGGGGAAAGATTAAAGAAAGATATGAATAGATATATCATTGAATTCAATTGGTATGGTTTGTTTAAATCTTCCTATTGATGTTTAGGACTGCAATGGATCAATCTCTTATTGGCATATGATGACATGTTACCAATCATAATGGAATGTTGGATGGATACTGTTACAGAGCTCCACGCTAGGACAATATAGCTATCTAGTGTTCTCTGATATTCAACAGCTGTTTAATTAAACTCATTCGATGATATATACTACAAAACTAAACCACATCTTTCCTTATACTTATAAGAAAGGTATAATTTATCGGAAAACTGAATAAATAAACTACTGAGGACGAAACAGACGTCCAGTGCCTCCAGGTTTTCCATGATGGCCTAGCTTCAATTTAGGCGGGACTATGATTTATGGAGCCTAAGTGACCTTGAGAAATATTAGCCAATCAGGTGACAGCTAGTATAGAGTAAAAATATATCGTACGACACCAAAGAATGAGAGTGGGTACACTTCTTTTATATGGACCAAAAACTTGTCAACGTTAGAAAAAGGTTCAAAGGTTCCGGAATCGTAATGTATAAGGTAGAGGAACTCATCCATATGGCTCCATAATAGTTGGTCTCTGGAGCCATGATAAGGTCACAAAAACCCTCTCAGCCTCGACCACATAACTTTATTATTGTTTGTGTGTACTCCGGTTGTGTAAGTTTATCATTTTTATTATGGATATGTCCCCATAATACTCATACCACTGAACAGCCGAAGTTTCAGTAACATCTGTGAATATAGCAGCCAATGTTACTGGTGCTTTTATCATACAGTTCTTGGCAATTATTATAATATGCGTCGGTCTCAATCTGGATCGAGCGATAAGGGTTCGTATTCTAGCAAACGTCTTCCTTCAATATATATTACATCGAAGGACAATATCACGGTAGTCTGCACAAAGTCTACAAGTCATTTAATTACCACAATCACAAATAAAAGAACTTCTTAATGGTCTCATTTATTGTTGCCCCTTAATTGTCAAGTTTTCTCTAAAATCCTCTGTGAATCGTGACCTTGAAATCCCTCAAACGCTTCTGATTGGTTTGTCCATAAATTATAGTCTCGCCTCAATTGACTCATGATTTCAACTATAAAATAAACTACTACGCTCGTATGATTTTGAGATAGTGGAGAAGATTTGTAGCTTAAGTGGATGATTTTGATATAGGTTTGTTCTCTGAGCTGGATGGTTTGATCGTGAAGGTTTCATCGTCCTTCTGAACAACATCGTCAGCACAAACGTCGGGTGGAAATTCAAACACTTCACTTCTACCCGACGTTTGTGCTGATGATGTTCATTCAGAAGGACGATGAAAGCTCCACGACCAAACCATTCATCCAGCTCAGAGAACATACCTACATCGAAATAAACTATTACTACTACTAACAACAACAACAGTAATAATAATGACTTACTGGATTTTTAGTAGTAAATTTAATTTCTAATAAACCTGTATGACAATTTAATTGAGTTTCTAAATCTTCTGGTACAGTAATAAGATCTAATTCTTTAGCTTTTTCAGCTGGACCGTAATGTCCTTGTGATGTTGGAGGAAATGGTAGAATAGAAAGGGCTGATATTGAAGTATCATGATTATTATTAGTAGTAACAGTAGTAGTAGGAGTAGTAGCATTCATAACACCAGAGTCTGTTTGTTGTAAATCGGTACTCATTTTTGATTCTACACGATATTCACATATATCTGCAAATAGCTAATGTTTAAAAGAATCAATCAATCAAGGGATATAAATGGTAAGAACTTATAATAAATATATAATGGACGAACTATTTTAGTCATAATCATGTACTTACTAGTAACTCCGCCTGTAGCTCCTCCGGGGGTTACTGCCGGTTCCAAGCCCGGGTAAAGGAGGAAGGTTGGGTATGGGGTTAGCGACCCCATCCCGTAGAAAACCAACTCGCGAAAAAAAACGCTAACCAGAAAAAAACTATTCAAGTAATGTACTTACTAGTGACTAGCCCTCAAAGGCCCTGGTACGGTCGAGGGTGTAGAGAGTCCGCTCTCCCTTGTGAAATACTCTCACATGGTTATGAGTAAACAGCTACTGTCAGGGAAGTCCTATTCACCGTGTTCTAGCGGTAGGGGTGTTGTTTACGAAATTGAGAGGATGAAAAGTGAATGTTTGGCGCTTTAACATGGTTGATGGATATAGAGGATTCACCTAGAGAGGGGAAGAAAATCCTCATTCCGAAACAGTGATGTACATGGGCTTTAGAATCCTGAAGGAACAAATAGTTCATGAACCAATCGTTGGTCACCGGCTAACATGTGAGTGCATCTCCTTACGATGCTCCACTGTCTTGTGGATCAGACCTCTAGGTTGAAGGCTCCGGGTGTGCTCCACTAAGAAAATCACCTGTTTCGGTTTTGGAACCCGGACATTGTTCCAGTTCTCATACAAATCAAGTGACTTGTGTGGGGCATATGTATTTGGTTCCCCTTTGTACCAATATTCATGTGTTTAAATAAATAAATAGATAAGCCCTTGATGTAAATTAACATCACACACTTGCTAATTCCCTAAACTGGCAGAGTAGGGACACCATTTCTACACTTGTACAACATATGCAACTTAAAACAACTATTTGCAAGTCAACATCAAAGTCACAATCTTCAATACGAACGTCAAGACAGTCCTACTGTGCGGAGCTGAAATGTGGAGAACTACTGTAACCATCATCAAAAACCTACAAGTATTTATAAATAATTGTCTACACAAGATACTCAATACCCGTTGACTGAATACTATCAGCACCAGCGTACTCTAGTATAGGACAAACCAGCTTCCAACTGAAGGGGAAAAGACACTGGAAGTGGATAGGACACACATTGAGGAAATCATCAAACTGCATCACGAGGCAAGCCCCAACTTTGTATCCTGAAGAGAAACGGAAATCAGGAACTCCGAAAAACACGCTGCGTCAGTGATTAGTATCAGACAAGAATAAGATGAATAACACCTAGAAAGAACTGGAAAGGAGTGCCGAGAAACGAGTTGGGAGAAGAATGCTGGTTGGCGGCCTATGATCCTCCACGAGGAGGAACAGGCGTAAGTAAGTAAAATATATTTGATTTTTGATAAATAACAAACAAATATAACCTCCTATTCATAATTTTTTTAGCTTACCTTTTCACCAATACGTTGTGCATACAAAGTAAGTTTATAACCTCCAGGTTTTGGAAAACGAAAATGAAATGTAACAGTTGCATCACGTTTTGATAATTCATGTAATCCAAATTGACTTAGATTTGGTAACTTTATCGAGATGAAAGAAGAGAAAAAAGCCAAAAGAGTTTTTAAAAAGAAGAAATGGATACGAACATAAACAACAGTTTGAAATGAATCTAGTCAGGCCCTCAAATGCCCTGGTACAGCGAGAGTGGGGAGAGTCCCTTATCCCTCTCCAAATGCTCTCACATGGCCACGCATATACAGCCTCTACCAGGGAAGTCCTACTCACTGTCTTCTTGTGGCATTACTATTGTTTACGAAATTGAGAGGACGAAATACGAATGTCAGACTCTTTAAACGGGTTGGTGGACACGGAAAGTCCACCTAGGAGAGTTGGAAAACCCTGATTCCAAACCAATGATTCACATGGACTCCAGTATTCTGAGGGAACAAATGGTCTATGAATCAGTCGTTGGTCACTGGCTACCATGAAACTGCATCTCCTCACGATGCTCCACTACCTTGTGGATCAGATCTTTAGGTCGAAGGCTCCGGGTGTTGTCCCTTAAGAAAACCACCTGTTTCGGTCAGGGCACCTGGACAGTATCATAGCCCTCACACAAATCGAATGCGATTTGTGCGGTGTAAATATATCTGGTACTTCCTTGTACCAATATTTATGTGCTTGAATAAATCAATCAATCAATCAATCAAGAAGCATTCTCTTATTCAACAAAAGAATAAATCTATATTCTTACATCTAAATTATCATCCTTTCCTTCATATTTTAAATTAAATGTAAATTTCAATGTATCGGTCAAAGTTTTTGGCATAGATAATTTTATAACAAGTTTATTTGGTGCAAGTATAACACAATCTTGATGTGATAATAATCCAAGACCATGACGAAAGAATGCTGGTTTCAATAGAACACTGTTTTCAAATTGCTAAAATAAAAAAACAAAACAAAACACAAAACATTTTATGTTTTTGGATATAACCTACTTTTAAAAGATTTCAGTAGTTTAAAAAGAAATGAAAAAATATTATTACAAATTGGTGAGTGTCGAATTGTGTAATATGAAGAATCAGAAGAAGGGTTTTGTGGATATTTTAGTAATTTTATATAGTTGAGATCATGATTCAATTGAAGCTAGACCACCATCGAAAACCTGGAATCACTGGACGGCCGCTTCGTCCGTTGGATGCTGGCTCAGTGGTCTATTGGTTGAGTGCTTCGGCTCGAGACTGGTAGGTCCTGGGTTCGAATCTCGAGAGGCGGGATCGTGGACGCGCACCGTTGAGGAGTCCCACAAAATATAATATATAATATATATGTAATATGTATATAATATGAAGAATGTTTATCAGAAACATATATTATGTATTCAGGGAATATAGTTCAAACGATATCATAGCTGACCAAACTGTTGAGATATTCGTTGATGAATTTATTGACTATTCGACTGAACCAAGGTCAAGTTTGTTAAGTATAGACAACCTTATTCGTTGGACACGTTGAATGACGTCTAAGAATCAATCATAATAGCCCAAGTGAGTGAATCCTTTATCTTAGAATACCTAAACTCTTTATTTCCTCAAATTCATTTCTTCCTCAGTTGTACTCTCTACTTCTAATCAATTCTACTACTAATTATAGTATCATTCCTCCGCTATTCAAGAATTTATCTTGATAATTTCACTAGATGTGGTATGACACCTGCAAAAGAAAGTGGCTATTACGACTCAGTAGATAAGTGGATAACCTGATGGCATATGAAGCGAACGTTTCTGGGTTCAAGTCTCAAAGTGAACATCAACTCTAAGACACAGGTACATCCAACTGACGAGTCCCAAATACGACGAAACGCGCGTCCTGAATTCTATTGCTGTATACTATCCACCTTTGCTTATAATGCATGTGAATTTAGGTAATATCTATGCAATCCTCACAGTATGCACATATGCTAATAAGTGACTGTTCAATCGTAGCCCTAGACATAAATAAGAAGAAATAAGTAAACAATACCAAATAAATTTAATATGAAATTAATTGGATAACTCATCACTCTGCATAATAGGCCAATATTACCAGGATAGGTTTAGAGGTGAGAACAAACTGTTTTTTAAATACATAAAGAGGGGTTTGAATTTTCGTATGGCTAAGGCTTTAATAAACCTTAGTATACTCTCTTTGTACAACATCACAAAAGTCATGTTAAGATCAATCTTATGACCTATTTTAACTATATGTTTGATAATAGGGGACGATGGGTTACTATCCTCTATTCTTATTAGGTCATTTGATTTGATTTGTTCCTGTAACCATTTAGGTACATGTTTATACACCCTAATTTTCAGATCACGTTTACTCCTCTTTATGTATATGTGACCACACACACACACACACACATTTAAATTGGTAAACACAGTTGGATGTGACGCAAACGTTTTTATGTCTTCTAGGTATTCGATGAATTCGTTGATAATGATCTTTGCTTCATAATACATCTAGCTAATGATAAAAGGTTATTTGAATCACGCCTAAATACTATGGTGATGTAGACAGGCTTTTATCTGCCAAGACTATAGTGGGTCTCTCTATACCATGAATTTTTCAACTATTTATGAACTTATAAGGATAGCCATTTTCCATTAATGTTTTGTTCAGTAATCTAACATTGATGATGATATAGTTGAAATCATGAGTCAATTGAAGCTAAACTACCATGGAAAACCTGAAAGCACTGGATGGCAGTTTCGTCCGAGAATGGGATTCCAAAGCAGTGGGCATCCATGATCCTACCTCTGGAGATTCGAAAGCAGGACCTATCAGCCTCGTGCGCAAGCGCTTATCCACTAGACAGCTGAGTCGGCCGACATCCAACGGTGTTAGTGTCTAACTTCAACCAATCCACGAACTTGAGCAACCGTTCACCATTGTCTTCAGTGAGTTGATATCTCACAACAGACCTGGTTAAACTCCACTGGTCAAGGTTTCTCACTAGAATTCCAGGAAATACCCCTTGAAACTAGTTACTAGTGAGCATATGTTGATTAATTTAAGAAAGGGTTTTTTATTCCCTACATTCAAGATGATTTTGTTCTAATCTTGAAGGATACAAGTTAAACGGCTTAACAATTGGACTAGAATTAATCGTGAAATAAACACAAATAGTACAACCATGACAAAAACTCTTAATGATCAAGGTGGACGGTTGTTCAAATCCGTGAATTGCTTGAAGTTAGACGTTAACACCGTTGAATGCCGGTCGGCTTAGTGGTTTAAAGGTAAAGTGCTCGCGCGCAAGACTGATAGGTCTTGGGTTCGAATCTCTCAGGGTGGGACCGTGGGTGCGCACTGCTGAGGAGTTCCATACTAGGAAAAAACGGCTGTCCAGTGCTCCCAGATTTCCTATGGTGGTCTAGCTTCATTTTAACTGATGATTTCAACTGTAGAATTACTAAAATCTCCACAAAACCCCCTTCTGATATTGATGATGATGTTAGACTCTTCAGCAATAAATATTCTTAACAGGTATATATGTGATCAGTTTGTTCGAAATGTGCTGCGGTAATATATCATCACATAGTTCTGATAATCTTTGTCTTCTTATTACACTATCGAAATTTCCAATAAACTTTGTTAACGAAAGATGGATAGTGGCTAGCAGTGGAATCCAGGACGAACGATTCGACACTGCTAGACACTATCCATCTTTGCTTATCATGCTTGTGAATCAAGGCTATATCGAGGCAATACGCACAGTATGCATATATGCTCAATAAGAGACTGACCAATAGCAGTCTTAAATATCAACGGGAAGATTCAAGTAAACAACACCAAGTGAATTCAAACTTCACCACATTGCACAAGCAAGTGACCATCAGGACTTAGTAACTGAGTGGATAACGTGATAGCGTTTGAAGCGAACAGTACTAAGTTCGAGTCCAAGAGTGAACATCAACAACTCTGAGATGTAGTTACATCCAGCTGACGAGTCCCAAATAGGACGAAACGCTTGTTCTGGACTCCACTGCTAGTCACTATCCATCATTGCTTATAATGCTTGTGAAATAAGGCTATATCGAGTCAATCCACACAGTATACACATATGGCCAATAAGAGACTGATCAATTACAGTCCTAAACATCAATAGGGAAGATTCAAACAAATAATTCTATGTGAAGTCAAACTATGTTGACATTTACATTCTCTACCCTACACAAAGAAACATGCACGCAACACGACAAGGAGTTTTACATTTTTAAACTTTTGTTTTTCATCTTTTTCCTTTCTTTCTCTCTCCCAAATTTACGTCACAAAGGGATGGAAGATTTTTTTTAAAAAAACACAAAAAAAATGTTTGTATCCAACACATGATTCTTTCCTTTCATCATATTCCCTTTATTTGTGTAGGTTTGTTTACGAAAAGATATCGTATCAAATATTTTTAGGAGTTGAATGGATGAATCAAATAAAGTTAGACCACTATGGTTGTTTCGCCCTAGTATGAGACTCTTCCGAAATGTGTATTCAACGATCTCGAACACGGGATTTAAAACTAGAACTCTCGGTCTCATACGTGAAACCTTAACCTCTAGACCAATGAGCAGGTATCCAACGGTGTTAATGTCTACTTTGGATCGATCGATGAACAGCTGTGCAAACATTCATCTGTTGTCTGAGGTAGTTAACTGTCTCTACCCGACACGGTTTAGACTCCACTGATCATGACTTCTAACTAGAACTCCAAGAAATACAATTTGAAGTCAATCATCAATGAGCATATAATGATTATCATCAGAATGTGGTTTCCAGAGATTGTAGTAATTTTAATAATTGAATTCCTTTCGCCTGCAGGATCGTGGACACACCCTATTCACTTGTCCTACATCCGGATGAAACAGTACAGTGCCTACTTTAAACATTTACTAGAACGCTTTTGATTTGTTTCAAATTAAAATGTTTAAAACAAATTTAATAGTTGAATTCATGAGTCGATTAAATCTAGACCACCACTGGAAATCTAGAAGCATTGGACTGGCATTTCATCTTAGTATGGGACTCTACAGTAGTGAGCATCTACGACCATGCGCGTGAACGCTTAAACTCTAGAGGGCTGTCCAGTGATTATATAATAAATAAAATGTGCTTAATAATGAAATTCAGGATGTATTTTTCTTCCTACCTAACTGCGTCACAAGGCAAAGCCCTCACATGGAATCCTCAAGGTCAAAGAAGAAGAGGATGACCAAAGAACACATTATGACGAGAAATAGAGACAGACATGAGAAGAAGGAACAAAAATCACATAGAACTAGAAAGGAAGGTCCAGGACAGAGTGAGTTGAAGAATTCTAGTCGGCAGCCTATGCTCCAATGAGAGTAGCAGGTGAAAGTATGTTAGTAAGTAATGTTTCTTCCTATTTGGCACTTATCGATTAGATATATCTAGATCCTTGTGTTTATATTCACCCAAATCTTTATCAATCATAGTTCACATATGTGTATCTTGGGTAGATTTTGATCAAACAAGAATGAAAAGAAAACAAGAAGCAACAGAATCATTCAAACGGTTACATGATAGTTTAAGTGCTCTTGTGGTGTGGTCTACTTATATCCACATAAGTAGTATATGATGAGCATCAGGCAGAAGATCGATAAGGAAAGAACAAGAATGAAGCGCGATCGATATAAAAATGTATGAACAATGAAATCAGAGAAGATGGACTGATATTTACAGAAGAAACAGTGAAGATTGAGACGATTGGTTGTTATTTTGCAAATTAACTGACTACTGGATGGTTACCAAAATTTAGAGAGACAGTCTGTAATTTGTGCTTAGATACATTCGATTGTCCCCAACTATAATCTTGTTCATGAAAATATCATTTTGAGTTACAAAACTGTAATCGATTTCAAGTACGTTTTTACCCTTCGCCCTACCCCCCCCCCAAAAAAAAAAGAAACAGTACACATACTTACTTTTAAAGTAACTGGGGGCTTAAGCATTTGCCAATTTTCATCAAATGGATAATGTGAATAAATAAATTTAGCTGGATCAACATTAAAATAAAACATATCAGTTTCATAATCCATTTGTCCAGTTTGTACTAATTGTGATAAACGTGTATTAGCACTAACAGCTAAACGTTGTGCTGCCCACATTGGATCAAATAATGCCCATTTATTATCTAAATAAGCAGCATTCCATGCATGTTGTAATCGATGCATAATTGATGATGACAATGGTGATGTCGACGATGGCGATGTTAATGACTGTTGTTGTTGTTGTTGTTGTAATTGATCATTTATATCATTCAATCGCATACCAACGACATAATCAACACCTTTAGCTAAACCTTTCACTGTTACACATGGTATATTTGAATAATGACATAATGACTCAAATGCCTATTAGAATAAAAGCAAATAAGTGATTATCTAATCAAATAAACTTGATATTGTGGTATATGCTACTGATATCAACAGATATAAGTAGTATATATCAACAATCGATAATTGAATGTCTGATAGATGTGGAAACGAAGGAACAATCAAGTCTGAAATGATTGATTGATATTTTGTAAATGAAGTATTCACCATATGGTTCTCAGATTTGACTAAGATATATGCTACTGATGTCAACAGATATAAGTAGTATATATCATCAATCGATAGTGGAATGTCTGATGGGTGTGGAAACGAAGGAACAATGAAGTCCGAAACGATTGGTTGATGTTTTGCAAATGAAGCATTTACTGTATGGTTCTCAGATTTGACTAAGATATTATGGTCGTCCCTACTTGTGTTCTCGTTCTCTGCTATATATTCTCAGTGGATTAACACATATTGTGTTTCGCTATCTAACTTAGTCATTCTTGTGTTCCTATGACCTGAACAGTTCAACTATTCAGAGGCAGGAAACCAAGACCTTATGGAAAGACTCAATCTCAAAAGCCAAATTATTATCCATACACCTGATGTTTAAGGAATAATCCAAACAGAGATTTGGTGGTAATGATCTTGGTTAGATAGACATTTCAGTTACTAATAACTTACAATTGCGTTCCATCTCATTTAAGGACCTTAGAAACCATAGAAACCATAAATTACACTGGGCAATACAAGTGAGCAAATAAATGACTGATAACTTTCTTATTAGTGTCTTAAGTTCTGTTATATCACCGGGGCAATAAAGGGCATCACTGTTGTATATGACAGGATGATTGCTATTTAGCAAACATAAACTGCTTTGTTTATTATAAACCATTCAATACGATTACTCAGACCATGTAGCAGAAGGAAACTAAGATAGACTTCCATCTCCCATTGATTAAAAGCTTAATTTAGTCTGCATTGCAGTTGCTTCATTCACTAGTTGTCAAGTTGTATTATGTACGACGTAAACGTTAATGATTTAGATAAATAAACGTTGACAAATCGAAATTTGTAGCTCAATACCAAATACTTTTTCAAATATTTACAATTGATTGATCAGTAGGTGGTAATCAATGTCGAGTGTGTCAGGTGCTTCTTAGTGCGGATCGAATCCTATCGACAAAGTTGCAATGTGGCCACTAGTCTGGGCAACTCAACATTGCGTGCACTATGTTGAGATAATATGGTCGACAAGATACCCTGAACGCAGGTTTCGTGCAATTCGGCACTCGTCTACAAGGTGCCCCCGAATGCCTTGGTAAGGCCGAGAGTGGGGAGAGTCCGCTCTCCCTCTCCAAATGCTCTCACATAGCCACACGTATATAGCCTCTGATAGGGAAGTCCTACTCATTGCCTTCTCACAGCATTATATTTGTTTAAGAAATTGAGGGGACGAAAAGCGAATGTTCGACGCTTTAACTGGGTTGGTAGACACTGAAGGTTCACCTAGGGGAGTTATAAAACCCTGATTACAAACCAATGGTGCACATGGGCTCCACGATCCTTAGGGAACGAATGGCATATGAACCAATCGTTGGTGACCGGCTACCATGAAACAGCATCTCCTCACGATGCTCCACTGCTTTGTGGATCAGACCTATGAGTTAAAGGCTCCGGGTGTGGCCCCTTAAGAAAACAACCTGCTTCAGTTTGGGCACCTGATTAGTATCACAGACCTCACGCAAATCGAATGAGACTTGTGCGGCGTCTACAAGGTAACATCTCTGACTATGAAGCTAGGTGATACGGGATCGAATCCATCAGTGAGCATCAGTTCCTTCAGCATAAGAAAAAGAAATAAAGAATTATAACTCACTTGAAGATATGTTGCTTTACCATTAGCCATTTCATTAAGTACAAATTCTGGTGAATCTGTTTTTAACTTTTTCAACTTATTCGATAATGCTTCTTTTGCATATTGAATACCATCACGTTCAGCTTGTTCTATTTCATCATATGTTAAAAATGGTATATGACCAACTGGTATTGAACATAACCATGAGAATAATGCACGAACTTTTAATTCATCATTGATTAAATTACGTTTACCAATTAATGCCCAATGTAAATCTTTCCATGTCGCTGGTTTTGTTGTACCTCTAGCTAATTCACGAGCATCAGGATCAACTGGTTGTGCTATATGATTATCACCAGATGTTGGTTTATTAATGATAAGTTGTGTAGTAAATTTAGATTGATCTAAACTTGGTTTAATGAGTTGTGATGAAATATTAATAGGTGATGGAGTTAATGGTTTAGGTAATTCATAACTTGATGGAGCTGGTTCTAGCAATGAAATATGTGATCGTATTTTAATGGTTTCACTTTCAACTGGGGTAACATGATTCTTGACGGATTCTTCAGTTGTCGCAGGTGGTTCAGATTTGTCTAATTGTGGAAATAAAGTAGTGAATACTTTACATTGTCTTTGGACATTATTGTAAGGATATATGAACAAAAAAGGTTAGACTGATTTATTTTAAAACTTTACCTGTAGCTCCTCCGGGGGCTACTGCCGGTCCCAAGCCTAGTTAAATGAGTAAGGTTGGGCATGGGGTTAGCGATCCCATCCCGTAGAAAAACTAATTTGTTAAAAAAACATTGATCAAAAAAATAATTCAAACCATTTAAACTCTGCCCTGGGAGTTGAAGGAATAATTAGGACGCTTCATGATGAAAGCCGAAATTTTTTGGAAGTCACGAGGTCAATGCACATTCTAACAACCAGAGCAACACTCTTTCAAGTAAGATTTATTTTAAGGGACCTCTTAGAGCTACGTAAATCTATAGTTCCTTGTATTGGTTGATTCAAAGAAGAAAGAATTTCATTCAATCTTGTAGATTGTCTTAAGTGAATTCAACACTGACACGAACATCATATGAAATTAACTGAAGAACCTTATGGTTTACACTATTAGGGAGCGCTGGGTAAATGCTACTTCCTTGTAAGGAATTCCACAGTGGTGCACACTTAAGTCCACACTAGAGACATGATTCAACACCTTTAGTCGTTATGTTATATGCTTAAACTTTTGACCGCTGATTAGGCATACATTTTATCACATATCTATCTTTTGTCAATTTGTGATTAGGTATCCTGATCTTCAGTGACTGCCTAAATAAAATCAATCCACGATTTTGACCATTGAACTCAACAATCTCTACAAACTGCTCATACTAAGATCTGATTTTTTCTAAATTATTTATTTAGCTAAACTGTAGAGAATAAAGACAAGTACCACAGTCAAATTGATAATCATCAGAATAGGGTTATAAAAATTGTTAACTTTTTGATTGACATCAGTCAGTCACAACGTAGAACTTCGTACGTACGTATGTACATCAGTTCGAATTGCCATACCAAATTACCACACAGATGCAGTTATCGATTCAAATCTCTTAGTGGTAGAAGTAGTAAGAGTATAAGCAGTAATCGGAAAGATTAGGGTTCGAAGATGTTATTCAAGGAGTATAATTCAGTGAAATAAATTCGGAAAGAGAAAAAAGAAAGAGACATGAAGAATTCAGAAGATAAGAATTTAGTAGAACATAAATAGCGGATGCACCTTCGCCATTGCAAACGATTTTAGGCCATGTCATTCAAGGCCTCTAATCATCGGTTGTTATTATCTTGCACATCCCAACCAGATAGTCTACACCTACCAACATGGCTCAGTTCACCTGTCAGTGACTTCATGGATTTGCGTCACGTTTTTGTCTGGCCGCCCCTAGCTTTTTTCCAACCTACACCTACGCCATAAAACATTGCATTGACATCATGAATACATTGATGTCAGATCACCACTGAAAACTCGGAAGAACTAGACGGCCATTTCATCCTAGTATGGGACTCCTTAGCAGCACGCGTCCAAGACCCCTTACGTGCGATTCGAACCCAGAACCTTCGATCTCGCGCTCAAATGCTTAGACCACTGATCCGGCATCCAAAGCAGGCAATGTCTAACTTCCTCGAACGAAATTATGGATGCGCACTGCTGGAGAATTCCATACTAGGACGAAAAGGCCAGGTTTTCAATGGTGGTCTAACATCAATCGATTCATGATCTCAATCAAAATTGATAATCGTTAGAAAAGGGAATAAAATATAGTCTGTCGAACACTGATTTATTGATAATTCTTATGAGTCAGTTGAAGCTAGACCAACACGGAAAACCTGAAAGTACTGAATGGCCATTTCGTCCTATTGTGGGACTCTTCAGCAGTGTGCACCCATGATCCCGCCTCTCGACGTTCGAACCCCGGACATATCAATCTTGCGCACGAACGCTTAACCACTAGACCACTGAGCCGGCCGGCATCCGACAGTGTTAATGTCTAACTCATGACTCATGATTTCAACTATGAAAAATTACTGAAATCTCCACAAAATCCCCTTCTGATGATAATTCATATAATCAAATGTTACTAGGAATATGTTTTAATTGTTTAACAATCTTCCTGTCATATGTGTATAAGTGTGTATGTTCATAGGTTTTGTTGACTTGTCCAATTGTAAACATGAAACACAACGCAACAGAATAAAAAAACATGGAGGGAATTATCTTGATGGATAACAAAAATGTTAATCAATCAATGTAAAACTCATCTGAAATTAGAAAGAAAGAGACCTTTATTTATTTACCCTATCCTATCCTATCTGATCAATAGAATTCGGTCACCAATAATAGCTTGATAAAAAAGACACTGTTTAGTACTTGGTGATCAATCTATATAAATATGTCAGTCATACAGGAGGACAGTTCATTCCCTGATAGCTAATTAGTAGTGTATTAGACCGCATCACCGTATGATCACGATTTGAATCCATTATGGAACATCAGTAGCCATGATGATACAAACGCATCTTAGTAACGTGTTCGGACGACCTTTGAACGAATCTCAATTGACCTTGAGAAATATTAGCCAATCAGAAGACAGTTAGTATAGAGTAAAAATAAATTATACAACACCAAAGAATTAGAGTAAGTAGTGAGAGTGAGTGGTCCAAAAACTTGTCAAGGTTAGAAAGAGGCTCAAAATTTCTAAAATCGTCATGCATAAGGTAGACGAGCTCATCCATATGACTCCATAATAGTTGGTCTCTGGAGACATAATGAGGTGGCAAAAACTCTCTCAGCCTCGACCATATAGTTTCATCATTGTTTGTATATACTCCGGTTGTGTAAATTTGTCATTTTCATTACGTATATATCCCTACAATACTCATACCACTGAACAGCCGAAGATTCAGCAACATCTGCAAATGTTGCAAATGTTACTGATGCTTTTATTATACAGTTTGCGACGATTATTATAATATACCTTAGTCTCAATCTGGATCTAGCGATAAGTGTTCCTATTCTAGCAAATGTCTTCCTTCAACATATATTACATCGAAGGACAGCATCACGGTAGTATGCACAAAGTCTACAAGTCAATTGATTACTGCAATTACAAATAAAGGAACTTCTTAGTAGTCCCATTTATTGTAACCGCATAATGGTTACGTCTTTTCTAAAATCCTCTGTGAATCGATTGTACATGAAAACTAGATACTGTGACAGGTTTCCAGTTTTAGCTCGAAATTCCCTCATCAATAAATTTTTGACATTATAGTTGATGTCAATTCATAATAAGAACCCTAAATCTAATTTCTAACCTTAACTATTAACTATGTAAAACATAATTCGAATTCCTTACACACTGGTTTATAACCTTCACATGGTCCTAGTTATTGGGTGGATACTCTCCAGATCACTCTTTAGAGTCGCTCAAAGATCGTCCTTACATTATAATCTCACCATGTAATCATTCAATGTTATGTCACTGTTTATAATATTTCAATATACATATGTATGGCCTTAGAACAGTCAATTATACAGTCATAAGTTCAAGTTATCATTCACCTAGTAACTAAACATAAAATAAACATTATCTCAATCATTATTTGAATCAACCAAATTGTTACTATCTCATAAGTGAATAAGTTTGAAAAGTGTTACCAGGTTATATTATTAATCAACTCCATGCAAATATAAATAATCAGAAGGGGTTTTGTGGAGATTTCAGTATTTTCATGGTTGAAATCATGAATCAATTGAAGCTAGATCACTATGGAAGTCCTGAAAGCACTGCTTGACGGCCGTTTCGTCCTGTCGTGGGACTCATCAGCAGTGAGCACCCATGATTCCGCCTCACGAGATTCGAACCCAGTACATATCAGTCTCACATCAGAGCGCTTAACCACTAGACCACTGAGCCGGTTTTCAATGGTGCTAATGTCTAACTTCAACCAATCCACGATGTTTTAGCCACCGTTCACACAATAGGACGAAACGGCTGTCCAGTGCTTCCAGGTTTTCCATGGTGGTCTAGCTTCAATTGACTATGTAGAATTTAAACCATGGTCATTCAAAACACAAAACGTTACAATTGCGTTATTTGGGGCAGTTAGAGACATCTAACAAACTCTTCAAAAAGAAAGCCAAAGAGGCTATGACAACGCTGTGAAGCATCTTATCTAATCAATATTCAATAGAAGTTTTACCAGAAACATCTACAAAGTGAAAAGTCACATGTCGAGTTTCTGATTGGATAGTTCCCTATACTGCTATTATGTTGAATAGCCTTCCGGAAGTCCATCTAAAATGCTAGAAATACCCTAGAACTTTTTTTTACATCACCAAAGCTTAGAGTAAAACGTTTCTTACATATTTCGCACCTTTTCTCTTGTATTCAAGTCACTATGTAGACTTAGCCTGTGGGTTACTAGAAGAGCTTAGGAAACCGAATCTAGTGTTCAATTAAAAGACTTATTAGGGACACACTTATACTCTTAATCAACATATAGCGCAAAATAGAAAACACGAAATGAAACAAAACTAATCCACTATATATTTCATTTTAAATAACTACACGTTGATTGGTAAGAAACCAATCTGAATATTATACTGATCACTACTCCAGGACAGAGTGAGTTGGAGAATGCTGGTCGGCGGCCTATACTCTATTGAGAGTAATAAGTGTAAGTAAGTAGTAGTAGTCCTTATGTATACATTATACAGACATGGTCTTATTAACATGCTTATCGATTCTTTCATTCGAAACGAAAAAAAACTTTTAAGCAAAGATGGACAGTGGCTAGCAATGGAATCCAAGATGCGTTCAATTCTAGTTAGACCACCAGGGAAAGCCTGGAGGCACTAGACAGCCGTTTCGTCATATTGTGAGACTCCTAGGCAGTGCGCATCCACGATCCCATCTCGCGAGACTCGAACTTAGGACCTACCAGTCTTTCACAAGAGCACTTAACTGATTGACCACTGAGCCGGCATCCGATGGCATTTATGTCTTAAAGGTTTTACATGGTAGTCTAGCTTCAATCGGCTCAAGCTTTCAAAAATGAAAATTCCAAATCTAAACAAAAACCCATTCTCATAATAATAATAATCATATGCTTACTAGTGACTGACTTTGAGAGATAAATCCAGGAGTTCTAGTGAGAAGCAGTGACCAGTGGAGTTCAAACCACGTCTGTTGTAAGATATCAACTCACTGAAGACAATCGGTGAACGGTTGCTAAACTTCGTGGATTGGTTGGAGTTAGACATAAACACCATCGGATGCCTGCTCAGTATGTCTGTTGGTTAAGGGCTGTGGCGCGAGACTCGTTGGTCCTGGGTTCAAATCTAGCAAGCCGGGACCGTGGATTAGATTTGCTGAATAGTCCCATGATAGGACGAAACGGTCGTCTAGTGCTTCCAGGTTTTCCATGGTGGACTAGCTTCAATTGACTAACACTTTGAACTTTGAAAACAAGTATTGACAATTATAGGTTATACAACCCCAACTGACTTTAGTTAGATAACCATTGAAAACTGAAAAGCTTTGGATATGTCTTTCATTTCTGTGTGACACTGTAAAACATCGTATACTCACTCCCACACCAGAGACCGAATCCTAAACCTATGGATTTTGTGGTGAGTACTCAACTTTCAAACCACTGAATCACCATCCTATGGTTTATACTCCCTACCGTTTGGTAACTGCCTCACTCCTGGTACGCACACATACACACAGATCGTCAAAATTTGAACAAGAAGAAATGGATTTATGAATAAACATTCTAGTAATAGATCTTTTATTCTATTTTAAGATTAGACTCGTCATCAATACGTAAATTCCAACTATTACTACTACTATTATTTAGTTAGTAGTATCTCTGAAAACAACCAAAACAACAGACCAGCTTGTTTTTCTTCTTTGTCATATGTTTTCCTTGTAAATGTGACTTATTACGTCATCAATTGTAAGATAACATTATGTACAATAGAATTGATTGCTTCATTCAATGTCATATGTTTGGTAATGTTAAAGGATTCTAAAGAAAGACTAGAAAATAGTGTAATGAAATACTACGTCAAACCTTGTGAATATTCGAAACATATGTTGGTACATTTTGAAGGAGTTTTATTTTCTGAGATGGACGATTTGGTCGTGGAGCTTTCATCGTTCTTCTCCACACATGGAGAAATTCGAACTTACTTAGTTACCTACTTACGCTTGTTACTCCCAATGGAGTATAGGCCACCGACCAGCATTCTCCAACCCACAATATCATGGGCTTTCCTTTGTAGTTCTATCCAATTGCTGTTCATTCTTCTCATATCTGTCTCCATTTCTCAGCGCGATGTGTTATTTGGTCTTCCTATTCTCCTTTGGCCTTCAGGATTCCGAGTGAGGGCTTGTCTCGGGACGCAGTTGGATGATTTCCTCAATATGTGTCCTATCCACTCCCAGCGCTTCATCCTGATTCCTTCCTCCACTGAAATCTGGTTTGTTCTCTTCCAAAGTAGAATGTTGCTGATAGTGTCTGGTTAACGAATCCGAAGTATCTTGTGTGGACAACTATTAATAAACACTTTTATCTTCTGGAAGATGGCTTTCGTAGTTCTCCACGTCTCCGCCCCATACAGTAGAACGTTCCTGACATTTGTATTCAAAATTCTGATCTTGATGTCGATTGACAGTTGTTTTGAGTTCCAAATGTTCTTCAGTTGTAAATATGCTACTCTTGCTTTGCCGATCAGCGCCTTCATATCTGGATCAGATCCACCGTGTTCACCAATGATGCTGTCCAGATATGTAATGGTTTTCAACAAATTCGAACA
Organism: Schistosoma mansoni; assembly: GCF_000237925.1. Lineage (NCBI taxonomy): Eukaryota > Metazoa > Platyhelminthes > Trematoda > Strigeidida > Schistosomatidae > Schistosoma > Schistosoma mansoni. The sequence continues at coordinate 538,452 of NC_031496.1, forward strand.
CTGGAATTCAAGACAAAGTTTCGTCCTATTCGAGACTCATCAACTGGATGTACCTGTATCTTAGACTTGATGTTCACTCTGGGACTCGAAGTGGATAACGCGATGACGTGTGAAGCGAATGGTACTGTATTCGAGTTCTAGAATGAACACCAACTCTGGAATGCAGGTACATCCAGCTGAATAGTCCCACAGAGGATGAAACGCGAGTCGTGGATTCTACTGCTAGCCACTACCCTTCTTTGCTTATTGGATGAACTGTTCACAAGAATAATAAAATGCTGTATTTGAAACATTCTACCAAGTACAGTATTACATAAAGTAGGGTAGATTTATTAGTAGCTGAATCTAAATATTAAAGCATAACTGTAATCTTGAGGAAATTGATTCTACCTATAGGATTCGAATACAAGTCATGAAGGAATTCCTACCACCTAACACCAAACATTTAGCATCATAACATAGTATATCAGTGGTCGACTTACAGCTTCGTTTACAGAATTAGATCATCATAAAGAACTGAACAAATATGACATTTATCATTGCTCAATAAGTAATCAAATTTATGTAAGATTATACCTAGTAAACGATCTTTGAGTGACGCCACGGTGATCTTCTGAGTGTCTACCAACGTACTAGGACTGAATGAGAGTTATAAAGTAGTTTGAAGAATAAGGATTATGATTCATAATTGATAGTTACGGTTAGGAATTCGATCTGCGGTTTTTTATCATGAACTGACATCAGTTAAAATCTCAAAACACTATTTAGTCAAACGAGTGAGTGAATTTCGCGCCAAAATCCAAGACTTGTTATCTTAAATCCCATTGGTTCGTTCATAAATTATAATCTCACCAATATTTCCTCACACAAAAGTACGAAGTAAACCTAAAATCATACAGTTATTAGTCATATAATATACCCTTGTGGGGTAGGGTAATTTAACATTGCTTTTCAGGAGGACTGGACACTATCCAAACTTTCACGTGAAAACTCAAACATTACAGCTCAATCCTGTCAAACAGAAGAATCAGACACCGCCCTCAGGCTTGACCCGAGCAGTACAGATCAATCCCTACATACAAGAGAACCAGACACTATATGGGCTTCAACGTTACAATCTGAATAGTACAGCTCAATCTTTATATCAGGTAATGATGAAAGTCTACTTTCATTCAATGATTCATTCTTGATTACAAAATGCATCGCGAAATATCATATATTTGAACGGATTACATAACAGATATGATAGCATCAGAGTGCTTACAAATATAAACTAAGCAGTCGGTCAGTCAATCACAACGTAGAAATTCATAACTATGCACATCAGTTCGAGTTGCCATGCCAAATTAACACAGAGATGCAGTTGTCGATTCAAATTCCATAGTGGTAGAAGTAGTAAAAATATAATCAGTAATCGGAAAGATTAAGGTTTGAAGATGTTATTTAGGGAGTATAATCCAGTGAAGTAAATTTGGAAAGAGAAAAAAGATAAGGACATGAAGAATTCAGAAGATTAGACTTTGGCAGAACACAAAAAATGAATGCACCTTCGCCATTGCAAACGATTTTGGGCCATGTCATTCAAGGTCTCTAACCATCGATCGCTATCATCTCACACATCCCGACCAGGTAGTCTACACCTACCAACATGGCTCAGTCCAACTGACATTGACTTCATGGATTTGTGCCACGTTTTGGTCTGGCCTCCCCTTGCTTTCTTTCAATCTACTCCTACATCATAAAACATTGCACGTCGGGGCAGTCGGTGGTTGCGCATACGTAACACGTGTCCCAGTCATCTCAACTGATCAAGTTTCACTACTTCATCAATCGATTTGCCATCCTTACCTAGTACCCATTTCATAACAACTGCATTACTTACCCGGTGGTCCCAGGATTTACGAGCAATGCGTCGAAGACACCAATGATCGAATACTAGTAGCCTACAAATATCCTCTACTCCTATCGGCCATGTTTCACTGCCATAAAGTAGAAGGGAACGAACTGCTGCGCAGTGAACCCGTCCTTTGAATGCTAGATGGATATCTCACCTACACCATAAATGACGCAAGTTATGAAAAGCTAGACGAGCCTTCTATATCCGTACTGAGATTTCGTCACACATCAGACCAATTTATAAAACAACCAACTTGTTACTTACCTTCTATAACTTTTGTTGTCACTGTAACTACCTCATTTGTCCTTTCAGTTTTAGTAAGTAATTTTGGTTTCTTTGATTTTGGTATTTTCCCATTATTCTACAACATTAAGAAATAATGGAGTGAATTTCCAATATATATATATACAACATATATAAATTGAAAGAGAAGTAATGACAAGAAATGGTTACATACTACTTGTAAGTAGTTGAAAGTAATATGGTTGACTTTCATTCGACTTGGTCTAATCAAGTCATAATTAAATATTATCAGAAACGGTTTTCTTGTGGAGGTTTTGTCTTTTCATAGTTGGAAGCATGAGTCAATTGACGTTAGACCATCTGGGAAAACCTGGAAGCACTTGACAGCCGTTTCGTCCTATTGTGAAACTCCTCAGCAGTGCGCATCCGATGGTGTTTATGTCTAACTCCAACCAATCTATGAAGTTGAGCAACCGTTCAGTGAGTTGATATCTCACAACAGACGTGGTTTGAACTCCACTGGTCACTGCTTCTCACTATAACTCCTGGATTTATCTCTCAAAGTCAGTCACTAGTGAGCATATGATTATTGTTATTATTATTATTATTATTATTATCAGGAGATCGGTTAAGTGCTCTTGTGCGAGACTGGTAGGTTCTGAGTTCGAATCTCGCGAGGTGAGGTCGTGGATGCGCACTGTTGAGGAGTCCCACAATAGGACGAAACAGCCGTCCAGTGCTTCCAGGTTTCCCTTGGCGGTCTAACTTCAATTGACTCACGCTTTCAACCATAATTAAATAGCTCAATAAGATGTCCGCAAAAAAACATCTATTTCCCTGTAGAATGTTTAGTTAAAATGAAATGAACTCATGTTTGGTCACTAGCTTCACATATGAACCATACTTCAATCTATTGTTAAATGAGAAGCCGACATTTCATTATAATCTACGTTTAAAAGAATCAATTTATTCTGTACTTGATTCACTTAGCAAAGTGAATTGAGCTATGTTAAGTGGTTGGAAGTAGTCATCAGAAAACTCTACAAATGATCAGTCACTACTTGAACAGTTCAATGGAAATTTTTCAGGTTGTAAATTAGGGTTAGGTTAGATGAAATAGACAGTATCAATCTCCTGATGATTACAAATACAAACATCACTAATTAGTGATCACTTAATACAAAAACGAACTAAGATACATTTCTGATTAATTTTCTTTTCAACAGTATATACCCACGATCCTGTCGGCGGAGTTCGAACCCGTAGCCTTCGGTTTCACGCTAGGACGCTGAACCTCTAGATAATTGAGTCAGCATCCTAAGTGGTGTGGCTTTAATCGACTGATGAATTTAACTATTAAATTACTACAACCCCCACAAAAGTTCCCTTTCGGATAATAATCGTCATGTGTTCACTAATGACTGGCTTCAAGAGGCATTTCCTGGAGTTCTAGTGAGAAGATGTGACCAATGGAGTTCAGCCGTATCTGCTGTGAGGTAGTAACTCACTGAAGACAATGCTGGATGTTGGTTCAATTTTGTGGACTGGTTAAAGTTAGACATCAACATCGTTTGATGCTGGCCTAATAGTCTAGAGGTTAAGCGTTCGTACGCAAGACCGAAGGCCATGTGTTCGATTTCCGGGTAGGGGACCGTAGATGTGCACTAAGGCAAAATAACTCAATAAGTCTGACATTTGTTTAGTTGCATCAATTAAATCTTCTATTTTGAGGAGTTTTGGAGTCAATAATATGGCGAAACACTCCATCTGGAGAACAATGCTAGCTATTACGAAGCTCTGCCTATAACAATGATGGAGATTGTTAGATTTAAAGTTTTTCATCACAGATTGTATTTAGTTAGACAAATAGTAAAAATCAAGAAGTATTGAGTTGTTTTGTCACTGTATGAGATACATGAAAATAATATCCGACAGGACAGAGTGGGTTGGAGAATGCTGGTTGGCGGCCTATGCTCCATTGAGAGTAAAAGGCGTAATTAAGCAAGTAAGTACAAATCGAACCTACAACATTCATGCCTGTCGGTCAAACCCTAACCTCGAAATTAATTCTAAACTAGAAAAATAAGTATTTTTATTTATCGGTTAAAACTATATTTAGGTTTAACAAAGTTTCTATGGTCTATTCAATTCAATAATAGTCATGCTTACTAGTCTTACTTAATCTCTTTCATTTTCATATTTTATTATTCTTTCTAAAAGAAGCTGATTTTTATCAATCACAACTTCGTAACGAACTGATCTTACTTGAAGTTCCACTGAAAAGTTGGAAGCACTAGACAACTATGCGATGTTAATTTGGGGAAGCGCCTACCTATGAACCTACGAGTAGTCATATCTGAGACTTGAAAGTCTCTCAGCTAACTCATAATTCTTAAACCCACTAGTTAGATGTCCAACGGTACAATTTCAACTGTAGTCATTTTGTAGATGTAACACGACGATCATCCACTGCTGTTGATGAGAATAATTCAACTCTTCATATGTCATCAGCACAGTGATTGGAGGTCTTCACATTTCAGAAAAAAATCTATCTACTGTATCCTTACTTTTAATAATTCCATAAGTGACAAATAACTCTTTCTCTTATCTGATAATAATGGATGAATCATATTGTTTACTGGTTAACTCTAACAACATTCCTCCATTGATTGACAGATAATAACAATACAGGTTTCCCTAACCTAGAAAACAGGAAGTTCATACACACACAAATGGATAATGAATAACTTTGAATGAAAAGTTTAGTTCAGTACTTATAATGGACAAAATGTTGTACTACAATGCGTTATGACTCCTTTCCCCTATTCTTTCCTCTTGACTAATATATAGACATACAACAATTTGAGCATAAGTAAATCCAACTCCTGTGGTTTATATATATGGCTGTTTCGTTCTAGTATGAGATTCTTCAGAAATAAACATCTAAATGGAAACTAAACTTTCAATGTCACTTAGTATTGTTTGTTGGAATCTTCCCATTGATGTTTAGGACTGCAACTGGTCAATCTCTTATTGGCATATGTGCATACTATGCATATTACCTCGGTATTAGCCTTAATTTACAAGCATCTTAACCAAATATGGATAGTGGCTAGCAGTGGAATCCAGGACAAGCGTTTCGTCCTATTTTGAAATCGTCAGCTGGATGTACGTGCACCACAGAGTTGATGTTTACTCTGGGACTCGAAACCAGTACCGTTCGCTTCAAGAACCATCGCGTTATTCACTCAGTTACTGAGTCCTGATAACCACTTTCTTGTGTAATGGGATGAAGTTTAAATTCACTTAGTATTGTTTGTTTAAACATCAACTCTGAGATGCAGGTACATCCATCTGACCAGTGCCAAACAGGACGAAACTTGTGTCGTGGATTCCAGTGCTAGTCACTATGCATCTTTGCTAAACTTTCAATGGTTATTGAACTAAAGTCTATCAATAATGTAATACTACAAAGCGAAACGACATCAATATCTGCCATAGACGAATAAATCACCATATGCCGACTTGCAACTAACTTAGAGGCCTGATTCCTGTGGTCCTATTAAGAAACTATGGTAAGTTCAAAGAGTGTTGTGGTGAAATAAGTATTATGAAAAAGATGAAAATTCATGTAGAAAGAATAATGATATATATTTCAGTGGAAAGTTTGAATACGAAAGACAGTCCTTCTATACGGAGATGAAACATGGAGAACTACTACATCCATCGTCAAGAAGGTACAAGCATTTATAAACAGTTGTTTACGCAAAATACTCAACATTCACTGGTTGGATACTATCAACAATGTTGTTTTATGGGAGAGGACAAACCAGCTTCCAGTTGATGAGAAAATTAAGAAAAGATGTTGGAAGTGGATAGAATATACATTGAGAAAATCACCAAACGGCATCACGAGGCAAGTGCCAACTTGGAATCGTGAAGGGAAGCGGAAAAGAAGAAGACCAAAGAACACCTTACGCTGAGAAATTGAGACAGATATGAGAAGAATGAACAAAAACTGGATAGAACTAGAAAGGAAGGCTCAGGACAGAGTAGGTTGGAGAATTCTGGTCATTGGTCTATGCTCCATTGGGAGTAACAGGTGTAAGTAAGTAAGTAAGTAAGTAAGTATATTATACAACTGAAAACAGATAAGTGATATACAAAAGCTATTTTGTTTTTAGATGAGAACAAGTCACTGATTATTTGTACAATCAATAATACTATGACCATGATAAAATAAGGGATTAAGTTTAATTATTATCAAAAGAGGTTTTGTGGATATTATAGTAATTTTATTAGTTGAGATCACGAATCAATTGAAGCTAGACCACCATGAAAAACCTGGAAGCACTGCTTGACGGCCGTTTCGTCCTAGTAGGGGACTCCTCAGCAGTGCGCATCCACGATTCTATCTCTCGAGATTCGAACCCAGGACCTATCACTTTCGCACACGAGCGCTTACCCACTAGACCACTGAGCCAGTATCCAACTGATAGGTCCTGGGTTCGAATCTCGAGAGGCGGGATCGTCGATGCGCACTACTGAGGAGTACCATAATAGGATGAAACGGCCGTTTAGTGTTTTCCAGATTTTCCATTGTCCTCTTGCTTCAATCGATTCATGATTTCAACTAACAAGATTAGGTTTAAGTTGAGAAATTTTTAAATTGCTCATTTTTATATAAATTTCCGATGTACATAACTTTTGACCTAGTTCTATTGACCTAAAAGAAAATCTGGATGAATGATTCTTGCTATGATAATTTGATGAAGATGTTTTTGAAAGAAAAACGGGAATTGCTTAGAAAACCAAATCAACAAATGGTTGTTTATAAGGGTAAATAAATCAGTAGGAAATATCAGGTTAACAACTAATAGCACTATAGAATTTTCAGTTATGAAATATATCGGAATTGGTTTTCGTGGATATTATAGTAATTGTATGAGTTATTAATCATGAGTCGATTGTAGCTAGATCATCATAGAAAACCTGGAACCACTGGACAGCCTTTTCGTCCCATTGTGGGACTCCTCAGCAGTGCGCATCCACGATAACGCCTCGCGAGATTCGAACCCACGACCTACCAGTCACGCGCCAGAGCACTTAATCGATAGACCACTGATCGGCCGGCATACGATGGTGTTAATGTCTAACCTCAATCAATCCACGAAATTGCGCGACTAATTTTCATTGTACTGAGGTAGATACCTGTCTCTACCTGACACGGATTAGCTCCCCTGGTCACAACAGAACTCAACAGAACTCCAAGAATTCCCTTAAGAAGCTAGTCACTAATAGGCACATAATAATAATCAGTATGGGTCTATGAAGATGTCAATTAAAAACTTAATAATCTCCACAAATCTATACTGATTATCTATACAGCAAAGAAAACATTTAGGGTGTAGTGTGATTGAATTAAGTGAGAATTATCCAATCAAGAGTAACTGGTCTTTATTGATTGTTATTTTAACCGGTTAAGAACTCTTGAATTCTTCTACGAATCATAACATTATAAGTAGTATAATACCATTAATCAATTAACTTGTTGCATGAATAAACTATGTCTTGTTGTATGGGCGTAAACCATTTAATCTGTATTAATAGATTGATGAATACAATATACTATAAACTACTTATCTTTGCTTATAAAGCTTATGAATTAAGGCGATATCCGTACAGGATACATATATATGCCAACAAGTGACTGATCAATCGCAGACCTTAGCAACAATGGGAGGATACGAGCAAACAATACCAAGTAAATTTAGAATTTTATCCCATTGCACAAGAAAGTGGCTATCACGATTCAATAGATAAGTGGATAACGCGATGACGTTTGAAGCAAAAGGTACTGGGTTCGAGTCCGAGAGTGAACATCAACTCTTAGATACAGTTACATCCAGCTGACGAGTCCCAAATACGACGAAACGAGCATTCTGGATTCCACTGCTAGCCACTATCCATCTTTGCTTACAATGCTTGTGAATTAAGGCTATATCGAGGCAGTCCGCACAGGATGCTTATATGCCATTAAGAGACTGATCAAGTGCAGTCCCAAATAACAATAGGTAGATACAAATAAACAACACCAAGTGAATATAACTGTTATCATTGTTTGACGGATACCATTTTACAGTCAAAATCAAACTTATTTGTAAGAAAATCCATACATTTATAAAAAATTCATGTATATCTCTGAGTACATACATGTACTGCTCAGTGGTCTTTTGGTTAAGTGCTCTGGCGTGAGACTGGTAGATCCGTGGTTCGAACCTCGTGAGGCGATGTCGTGGATGAGCACTGCCACTGAGGAGTCCCACAATAGGACGAAACGGCCGTCCAGTGCTTCTGGGTTTTCCTTGGTGGTCTAACTTCAATTGACTTACGCTTTCAACTATGAAAATACTCCATAATAGTTTGCTTCCAATAGTATCTACATTTTAAAATTCTTTTTTAATAAAACAATAGATCCGGTAGAAATCAACTATATCTTTGAGTCTACTTCTAGTCAATACTTGTAGAGAACAAAACTTAATGACGTTAGTAAAGAAAACGACAACAGCAACAACAACAACAACCATATTTTCTTATTTCTTTCCAAGATATTTTGGCATAGATTAATTAGGTCAATTTTATTCTTTAAGTTAAATAGTAGAATAAAACAATTCATAACCTTATTTATTGATTTAGTAAAGTTAGATATTAACTCAATGTTCAAGAAGTTAAACGTTTGTGAGAGAAATTGAAAGTCTTAAGTTCAAGTCTCGTGTGAGGGACTATGAATAGTATATCTATGGCACTTTCTGAGCTTCTTAAAGCTTCATTGAGTTCATCTGTGAACCATTTTCATAAACCCTTCTCTTTATTTTGAAAACTTAAAGTTTAGATCCTGAGTTTTTAAATTTTCTTACTTTATCCTTCCCTACCCCCCTTCAACAAAACAATATTGGATCCTCATATTACCCTAGTTACAAACCCTTTCACTCAAACACACACTTTAATTGAAAAGAAAAAGTTATTATGAATTTATATAGAAACTTGATACAAGTACTATTATCCTTAGGTTGAATATGTTTAACAGTAAAGGTACAATCAACTATAATGAATAGCATATCAAGTTGACAATATTTGCATAAATACTGATTAGCATTATTGTTAATCAATGAATACCTATATATAGAACTAATAAAGTTCTTTACATCTAATTATCAATGTTACATACATGTGGATACATGTATTGAACTTATATTGGTTCAATATCACTGTACTATACACATACAAAGTGAGATATTATAAGAAGGTGTTTTTTTGGAAGTTTTAGTAATTTAATAATTGAATTCATGAGTAAAATAAAGCTAGACTACTATGGAAAACCTGAAAGCACTGAACGACCATTTCGTCCTAGTATGATACTCCTCAGAGTTAGCACACGAAAGCAACAGGTCCTGAGTTCGAATCCCGTGGGCGAGAACGTGAATATGCATTGATCACCAGTCTCATACTAGTACAAAACGGTCTTCTAGTGTTAACTATCAAAAAGCTTAGGTAAAGCATTGGATTTCATGTTTACAGTCGTAATCCGTCTATTATCACAAGATACTTTAAACTTTTATGAGTTACTTAGATTACTGGCCACAATGTATATTTGTCGATAGAATTAGATCAGAAATAAGCATCAGACAAGAATTAAATTAATCAATACCTAACTATAAATAAATGTGAATATCTCAGTCCTACAGAAGGTCAGTTGTGATCCAATTAGTTTGTTAGTAACGTCTTAGACTGTTAAACTGATTAACTTTTTTCAACATTGCATAACTGATGATTGTACTTACTTACTTATGGCTGTTACTCCCAATGGAGCATAAGCCAACGATCAGTACTCTTCAACCTACTTTGTTTTGAGCCTTCCTTTCTAGTTCTATTCAATTGTTGTTCATTCTTCTCATGTTTGTCTCCATTTCTTGGCGTAATGTGTTCTTTGGTCTTCCATTTATCTTCTGGCCTTGGAGATTCCAAATGAGGACTTGTCTTGTGACGCAGTTGTATGCTTTCCCCAATGTGTGCCCTATCCACTTCCAGCACTTTTTCCTGATTTCTTCACCTGCTGGAATCTTGCTTGTTCTCTATAACAGTAGAATATTGCTAATAGTGTCTGGCCAACGAATCCTAAGTATTTTGCGTAGACAATTGTTAATAAACACTTGTATCTTCTGGATGATGGCTTTCATAGTTCTCCAAGTTTCCTCCCCATACAGTAGAACTGTCTTGACATTTGTATGGAAAATTCTGATCTTGATATTGGTTGAAAACAGTTTACTGATGATTGTAGATTATATATATGTACATATATACTTATATATCAACGAACATAAGCACAGAGAGAAAATGTTGTCAATCATCGTTCACCTTTCTATAAGTCTTAATTCGTTTTTTATAAGCTACTAGTCAGTCAATGTTGATAAATATGCAAAGCGTGGACGGTCGTTTCGTCCTATTCCGGCGCTCCTCAGAAGTGCGCATCCATGATCCCGCCTCGCGAAATTCCAACCCAGAACATATCAGTTTCGCGTGCGAGCGCTTGACCACTGGAACCACTGAGTCAGGGTCCAACGTTAATGTTAATGTTTAACTCCAACCGATACACGAAATTGAGCGACACATCCAACAATATCTTCAGTGAGTTACTATCTCACAACAGACCAGGTTGAACTCTACTGGTTACTGTTTCTTACTACAACTCCAGGAAATACCTCATTGAGCCAGTCACTATTGAGCATATATTGATTATTATCAGAGGGGGTTCAGTGCTTCCAGGTTTTCCATGATGGTCTAGCTTCAATTGATTCATGATCTCAACTGTTAAAATTATTATAATATCCACAAAACCCCTTCTGAAAATATGTAAGGATTTGAGATTTTTCCTTATCGATATCAAAGTTTGCATTGAATCAATCTTTGTTAGTAAAAGTATATTCCAATATTTACTCCGAGACTCGAACTCAATACCATTCACTTAGAAAACTTAACTCGTTATCCATAGAGATATTGTAACTAGGTAGCTACCAGGTTGTTTAACTTTGATCACGTGTCAAAGTCCAGTATTCCTTTTCTCTACCTATACTCTTATATTTCATTCATTTTAACCTGATCAATAAACTGTTTGACAGTTGAGGTTTAAAGTGGAAAGAAAGAATTCTATTTGTTTTTATAGTTCAATGAATTAGGGAATAAAAACAACAAAAAGAGAAGAAATACAGGAAACAAACAATGTGACTCAAAAAAAAAGATAACAAGAAAAGTGGAAAAGGTTTGCTTCCTTTTCTTTCTGGTTTCAATTTATTCTAAACATTTCTAATCTTAAGCAGAGATGGATAATGGTGGAGGACGCACGTTTCATCCTATTTGGGACTTGTTAGCTGGATGTGCCTACATCTAAGAATTGATGTTCACTGTAGGACTTGCACCTAGTACTGTTCGTTTCAAACGCCATCACGTTATCAACTTAGGTACTGAGTCCTGATAGAAACTTGTAGATGCAGATACATCTAGCTGACGAGTCGCAAATAGGACGAATCGCTCGTCCTGGATTCCATTGCTAGCCACTATCCATATTTGCTTATGATGCTTGTGAATTAAGGCTATATTGATGCAATACGCACGGTATACACATATACACAGTATACACATAAGAGACTGACCGGTTGCAGTTCTAAACATCAATTGGAAGACTTAACCAAGCAATACCAAGTGAACTTAAACTTCACACCATTACACAAGAAAGTGGTTATCACGACCAAGTAGATAAGTGGATAACGCGATGATGTTTGAAGCGAACAGTACTAGATTCGAGTCCTAGAGTGAATATCAACTCTGAGATGTAGGTACATCTAGCTGACGAGTCCCAAATAGAACGAAACGCTTGTCATGGATTCCACTTCTAGTCACTATCCATCCAGGTTTATAGCCTCTGACAGGAAAATCCTACTCACTACCTTCTCGTAGCATTGTTGTTGTTTACGAAATTGGGAGGACGAAAAGCGAATGTTCGACGCTTTAACCGGGTTGATGGACACCTAGGGGAGTTAGAAAACCCTCATTCCAAACCAATGGTACACATGGGTTCCAGTGTCCACAGGGAACAAATGGCGTATTAGTCAATCGTTGGTCACCGGCTATCATAGGAATGCATCTCCTTACGATGCTCCACTGTCTTGTGGATCACATATTTAAGTCAAAGGCTACGGGTGTGGCCCCCTAAGGAAACCATCTGCTTCAGTTTGAACACCCAGTCAATATCACAGCTCTTACACAAATCAAAATGAGATTTATGTAGCCCATATGTATCTGGTGCCTCTTTGTACCAATATTTATATGTTTAAATAAATAAATAAAACTGTTTATCTAGCTGTGTTGGTATGTATATAGATTCCAATATCACACTAGGCGTAAGAAACTTTTAAGCTCAAATGAATACAAATGTAATTTTAACAATGTGTATAGTTGTTCAATAGAATTAAAGATCAATAATTACTGGTCTTCTTTCAATTGAGTTTTTATTGATTATGTTGCCATAGTAACAATCTATATGTGAATTGTTTATAAATGAATCAGTCATATATATCTATTTCTTATAAAGAACAGGAAATCAATGTAATTAAGATGAATTTATGCTTTATAATGTTACCTAATAATGGTTATTTATATTAGCTAAATGAAGATGGATTAACTTTATTTAGTATATCAGATCGAAGTGGTGTCATAGTAACCTTTCTTTATGTACTGTGATGTTTCTAGGTGTACAGTTGAAATTCCTTTGATATTGCCCTAATTCATAAGCATACACAAGCAAGTAGCTATCAGGACTTAGTAGATATGTGAATAATGGAATAGTATTTTGCCAAGAATAGAGTTCTTTATTTTCTTAAGGGCTCTAGCTCGAGACTGGTAGGTCCTAGGTTCAAATCTCGCAAGGGCGGGTTCATGGATACACACCGCTGAGGAGTCCCATAATAGGACGTAACAGCCGTCAAGCAGTACTTCCAGGTTTTCTATGGTGGTTATCTAGCTTCAATTAATTCATGATTTCAACTATGAAAATAACAAATTGTGATGCTGATTTATAATTCGAAACCTTTTTTTTTTTTGTTTTTTTTTAATTTTTTTTTGTTTTTTTTTAATCTTTTTTTTATTTTTCATTCAATGTAAAAAAAACTAAAAAAAAATCTTTTTTTCAATTTTTTTTTTGGTTTAAATTGATTTAATTTTTGTTTTCATTCTTTTTTTTTCAATTATGTTTTTATTTTTCAATGTTCAAGTTTTGTTTTTTTCTATTTGTTTTAATTTTAATTGAATATAAGTCAATTAAGATTTTAGAGATTTTAAATGATTTACTTATATATGAATGGTAAGCAAAGATGAATAGTGGTTAACAATGGAATCCAGGACAAGTGTTTCGTTAGCTGGATATACCTACATTTCAGAATTGATATTCACTCTGAGACTCGAACCCAGTACTTTACATTTCAATGACCATAGAGTTATCCACTCGGCCGCTGATTCCTGATAGCCATTTGCTTGTGCAATGGAGTGAAGTTTGAATTCACTTAGTATTGTTTGTTTGAATCTTTCCATTGATGTTTTTAGGACTGCTACTGGTCAGTCTCTATGAATGATTAATAATTAATTTCGTTTTCTCTTTTTTTTTCACTTTTAATCACCTTTTGAATATATTTTTAAATAGTTTTTGAACGTCGGAAGGGGTTTATGGTGGAGATTATTGAAGGTAGACCACTATGGAGAACCTGGAAGCACTGGACTGCTGTAAGGGGATCCTCGACAGAGTGCATTCACGATCCTGACATGCATGATTCGAACACAGGACCTATCAATCTTGCACGCAAGCGCTTAACCTCCAGACCACTGAGATTGCCGGCATCCAACGGTGTTAATATCTAACTTCAACTAATCCACGAATTTGAGAGACAAATCCACCATTGTCTTCAATGAGTTGATATCTCACAACAGACCTGTTTGAACTCCATTAGTTACTGCTTCTCACTAGAACTCCAGGAAATGCATCTTGAAGCTAGTCACTAGTGAGCATATGTTGATTAATATCAAAAGGGGGTTTTGTGGAGATTTTAATAATTTTATAGAGTTGAGTTCATCAGTCAATTGAAGCTAGATCAATATGGAAAACCTGAAAACACCGTAAGGTAGTTTCGTCCTAATATGGGACTCCTCAGAAGTGCACATCTACTATCTCGCCTCACGAGATTCGAATACAGGACCTATCAGTCTTGCGTACGAGCACTTAACCTCTAGACAATTAAGATGGTCGGCGTCCAACGGTGTCAATGTTTAACTTTAACTTCGAGAGGCACATCCATCATTGTCTTCAGTGAGTTACTATCTCACAACAAGCCAGATTGAACTCCAATGGTTAATGCTTCTTCTCACTAGAACTCCAGGAAATACCTCTTGAAACTAGTCACTAGTGATCATATGTTAATTAATATCAGAAGGGGTTTATTGTGGATATTATTGATGCTAGACCACTATGGAAAACCAAAAAGCAATGGATGGCCGTTTCGTCCTATTGTGGGACTCCTCAACAGTACTCATCCACGATCCCACTTCACGAGATTCGAACTCAGGACCTATCAGTCTGTCGTGCTTGCGCTTAACCTCTAGACCAATGAGATGGTCGGCATCAAACAGTGTTAATGTCTAACTTCAACCGATTCATTAAATTGAGCGATATATCCACTATTGTCTTCAGTGAGTTACTATCTCACAACAGACCTGATTGAATTCCATTAGTCAAGGTTTCTCTTTAGAACTCTACGAAAAACCTCTTGAAGCCAGTCACTAATGAGTTCTCTACACTAAATGACTTAATTGAAGAACATTTTTGTTGTTCATGTTAGCATCATCAGTACTAAATAACTATAGATAGAAGTGATCTTCTTAGTTATTCCACAAGTGTAAAGTCAATTCATTCTAATGGCCTTGGTTTTGTGAGTTCTTTATAAAATATAAACCTAGATAAAGAAATCAATAATTTTAACGTGACTTTTAATAATTTTCCTCTATTTCTTATCGTATTATTTAAGACAGGCCTAATTTTTATGTTAACCACATATTACCTCTACAGAGTTTTAATGATCTATTGTTTGTTTGTTGTTTTTTTTAGATCAAAGAGTTCTGAATAGTGACTTGATCTTTAAACAAAGAACAACTCAACCATAGAATAATGAAATTGATTTGATATTTATATTTTAGTAATGTTTCCCTATGCCCGCAAATGACCTGATACGGCCGAGAGTGAGAAGAGTCCGTTCTACCTCTCGAAATGCCCTTACACGGTCTCTGACAAGGAAGTCCTACTCACTGACTTCTCACATTACGGGTGTTATTTACGAAATTGAGAGGACGAAAAGCGAATGTCCGGCTATTTAACCGGGTTGAAGGACACGGATAGTCCACCTAGGAGAGTTGGAAAACCCTGATTCTAAACCGATGGTGCACATGGGCTGGCTCCAGTATCCTGAGGGAACAAATGGCTTATGAATCATTCGTTGGTTATCAACTACCATAGGACTGCATCTCCTTAAGATGCTTTATTGTCTTGTGGATCAGATATTTAGGTCAAAGGCTCCGGGTGTGGCCCCTTAAGAAAAACACCTGCTTCAGTTTGGGCACCTGGGTAGTATCACAGCCCTCACACAAATCAAATGAGATTTGTGTGGCACATATATATCTGGTGTCCATTTGTACCAATATTTATGTGTTTAAATAAAATAAAATAAATGTTTCCCTATCGATAGTTAGTTGACAAGGTAATGAAAATAAGAAGAAGTGTTCGGAAGATTGAAGAGAGCTAATTTCTATCAGGAATCTATTTATACATTACATTGTCAGTTACTGACTTTAAATGCAAGCAATTAAAGTGATTCCATAGACTGTGAAATTCATTTGATTTATTCCTTTAATGATTTGAAACTAAAATTTACAATTGATCAATCACTGGGTAGTGAGTAACTATCTCACAATAGACCTTGTTGAACTCCATTGGTCATGGCTTTTCACTAGAACTCTAGGAAATATCTCATAAAGCCAGTCGGTCGCTCAATATTGTGGATTGGTTGAAGTTAAACATTAATATCGATGGATGTCTTCAATATTTTAGATATTAGGGGTTCTTCCCCGAGATCAAAAGTTTTGTGTTCTAGTCCTGCTTGCGGGATCGTGGATATGCACTGCCAAAGGGTCTCACACTAGGGCAAAACAGACTTACAGTTCTTCCAGGTTTTCTGTGATGGTCTAGCATTAACTAAAATCTTCACAAAACCACCTTTCTGAAATTACAAAAAGTATTCACCTGGAATACAAACTTTTACAACAATTCAAGAGTTCAATTCACTTTGAATCTACATTTTGTCATGGACTGAAATAATTTAGAGAACCACTGAAAACTCATCAGTACAGAACAAAGATTTCTTTTTTTTCCAGGATCTTTCCAATCCACACACACAACACAGATATGTATTAATTCATGTCGAAAACTGTCTTTACCTGGAATCAGTCTTCGTAAATGAACCTATCTAATAATAGCAATCACAATAATCGTATATTTACTGATGACAAATTTCCAGGCATATTTTTCAAAGGTTAAGTAAGCCCCTGACTGACAATTCGACTGAAAAAAAAAACAAAATGTAGCCTATTAGATTACTACTGAGAGATCAAGTAGTACTGTACTGATTTTAATGTTTATCGGTTAGTTAAACTCAAAGACAACTCAGCCTGTAGCTCCTCCGGGGGCTACTGCCAGTCCCAAGCCCGGGTAAAGGAGGAGGGTTGGGCATGGAGTTAGCGACCCCATTCCGTAGAAAACCAACTCGCTAAAAAACGCTAACCAGAAAAATTATTCAAAACTCAAAGACAATAATTTCTACTTTCTGATTAGTGTACACCCATAACTTCGTCAGGAATCGAACCTAAAACCTTCATGCTTCACAATGAACATCTAACATTAAAATCAATAGTACAATTCCATGTCCAATCGATCTAATATGCACTGCAATGATTATACATTGTCATTGGTGACAAATAACATATTTGAACTATACAAGTCGCGACTTCTTACTGAAACCTCTATAAGGCACTAGTGATCTGATTATTATAGTTCAGTATAGGGTTCTGGTAATCGTTGAGTTTCAATGAAATTACAAACCAACTTAAGTTCGATAACTAGTGTAAACCTGGAACAACTAGACCACGCATAGCTTTCACATACGTGGACACGACAGAGATCCAGTGCTTTCAGATTTCTAATACTTGTCTAAGATCTTTTCATAATTTCAATAGAAGAGATTTCGTCGTGATTAAATACAGACTACAAATCAAACTTATCTCTATAGAACCCCTTGTATATCAGTTGAAATTCAGCAATGTTTATTGATAAAGATAAAACCACAAATTGTACAAGTTACATTAGTCTGTCTATCTATTTGTCTACCTAACAAACTATTATTATGTAATTAATTATAACATTCCACTTATTATATGTCAGTACATAGGAAGGGACAAAATCAATAAATGATGAATTCTTCAAAAATTGATCAATATTCTTTATTGTCTCCATAGTATTTAATTCATTAAATGGATACAATTGAAATTATAAATAAACTAACTAGGTAACCACAAAAAAGCTAAAAAAAAAATGATTATGTAAATAAATGATGATGTTGATGCTGCTGCTGCTGCTGCTACTGCTGCTGCTGCTGATGATGATGATGATGATGATGATGATGATGCTGGTGGTGGCGGCGATAGAGTGGCGGTTTTACATTCAACTGTTTGTTTGTTTGTTTTTGGTTGATTTACAAGATCAAATTTCTTTGTTATCGCTGTTTGTTGTTGTTGTTATTCTGTTAATATTCTTCAGCAAATAATTATCATGATGAATATGATACCTCAAATTATTATTGTATTTAATTTGAGACAAGTTGAAATTTAAACAAAATGAAAGATATTATAAGCAAGGATGGATAGTGGCTAGTAGTAGAATCCAGAACAAGCGTTTCATTCTATTCGGGATTCATCAGCTGGATGTACCTGCATCTCAGAGTTCATGTTCACTCTGGGACTCGAACTCAGTATCGTTTGCTTCAAACGTCACTGCGTTATCTACTCAGCTAATGAGTCCTGATAACCACCTGCTTGTACAATGGGATGATGTTTGAATTCACTTAGTATTGTTTGTTTGAATCTTTCCATTGATGTTTAGGACTGCAACTAGACAATCTTTTATTGGTAAATATGCATACTGGGCGTTTTGCCTCGATATAGCCTTAATTCACAAGCATTATAAACAAAGATGGACAGTGGCTAGCAATGGAATCCAAGACAGGCGTGTCGTTCTATTTCAAACTCATCAGCTATATGTACCTGCATCCCAGAGTTTATGTCCACTACAGAACCCAAACTCAGTACTGTACATTCAATTGATGAGTCCCAAATACGACGAAACACACATCCTGGATTCCATTGCTGACCACTATCCATCTTTACTTACAAAGCTTGCGAATTAAGGCAATACCGATGTAATAAGCACAATTGCGCATATGCCTATAAGAAACAGATCAATTACATTCCTAACACACCAATGGGAAGATGCATGTAAACAATAAAGACGAAACAACCGTCCAGTGCTTCCAGGTTTTCTATGATGTTCTAGCTTTCATAATTACTTAACGAATATGTATCTGGAAAATTTTAACTCTATTTGATGAGTAAAATGACTTTAAGGATGCTGATATGCTATGTAGTAGTAAATGCACTGAACTCAAAATAACTATCTGTCAACCAATATCAATGTCACAATCTTTAACACGAACGTCAAAACAATTCTACTTTATGGAGTTGAAATGTAGAGAACTACAACAATCATCATCAGAAACCTACAAGTATTTATAAATGATTATCTACACAAGATACTCAATATTTATGGACCGGATAACATTAGCAACAACCTACTCTCGGAGACAAAACAAAACAGCTTTCGACTGAAGAGGAAATTAGGAAAAAAACAATGGAAGTGGATAGGAAATGCATTACGGAAGTCAATAAACTTTATCACGAGGTAAGTGCTAACTTGGAATCCTGAAGGTAAACGGAAATAAGGAAGACCACAGAACACACCGCGTTGATAATTGTGATCAGATATGTAAAAAGAATGAATATCAACTAGAAATAACTGGAAAGGATTGCTGAGGACAGAGTTAGATGAAGAATACTGGTTGTTAGCCTTATGATCCTCCATGAGTAGTAACAGATGTAATTAAGTAAGTAAGTAATAAATATCATGTTCTTTTAGTCTATAAGTAGTGATTAGACTAATTTCAAAATTCAGTTGGAAATATTTTAAGAAAATAATTTTATGAGTAATATATGGTATATGCTACTGATATCGACAGGTATCAGTAGTATATATCACCTGTCCAATGTCAAATAACTGATGGTGAAGATTGAAGAAATAAGAGCGAGAGTAGAGAATGATTGGTGTAGAAATGCAGGAACAATGAAATTCAAGACGGTTGGTAGATATTTTGCAAATGAAGTATGTATTGTATGGTTCTCAGAACTCTGATCGGCGGCCAATGCTCCATCGGGAGTAACAGGCGTAAGTAAGTAAGTAAGTAAGTCTCAGATTTTACGAAGATATCGTGTAATCTTGTGTTTAAATACATTCAACTGTCCCCACTTGTATGTTCTCTTTCACTACAAAACCATTTGTTAATGGACTAGATTACATATATCATATATCAGAAGGGCCTTTTTGTGGAGATTTTAGTGATGTTATAGTTGAATTCAGGAGTCAATTGAAGCTGGGCATCAAAACCGTTGGATGCCGGCGGACTCAGTGATCTGGAGGTTTGGCGCTCTTGCGCCAGACTGATAGGTCCTGGTTTCAAATCTCGCTAGGCGGGATCGTGAACGCGTACTGCCGAGGGGTACCACAATAGGATGAAACGACCGTCCAGTCCTTAAGTATATATCATTTCAAATATTCTCTGATTATAACAACATGCATAATACTTTATGAAATTGTAACAATGAAAAGAAACATGATCATTCCTGTATAGTCTTTGATGATCTTAAAGTAATACACAATAGTATAGTCAATCTCTTTTAGTGGGATCCTTTATTTTGACGTCGATTAGATCGAACAATGTTGTCGACGGTGTCACCACCTTAGTGACCGGAGATTTGATTCCAACTAGGTCGTATGTATGATTTTTATTGAAAGGACTGCTGTCAAAATAACCATGTCGCCAATCTTCGTATATAATTATCGACTTAACTTGAGTTAGTGAATAATGAAATTAAATAAGTCAAATACAAAAATGGATTTCAAATACGTATATTGTGTACAATCGTTAATCGAAACAGGCAATCAGAGAGATTTAACGAAGAGAGATAGCGAAATGAAACAACTCTCAGTGAAGAAGTCACGTAAGTCAATTCCATCTAATCAAGCAGTAATCAATATTTATAGTCATACAAAAATAGGCTACAGAACTGTAATAAGTAGGATAAGAAGTGTACACATACACATAGACTCATAATAAAAACAGTCCAAGTTGATAAGTAAATAATTAACTAGGTCAAATTGTGACTCATAAAGAATGAATAGACTAAACTGTCTGGATGTAAGAATAAGCTTTATTAACTTAACAATAATAACCAACACTATAGTGAGTTCCTATCTCACAACAGAAGTGGTTTTGAACTCCACTGGTCACTGCTTCTCACTAGAGCTCCTAGATATACTTCTCGAAGTCACTGAGATAGGAACTCACTGAAGACAATTGATGAATGGTTGCTCAACTTCGTGGATCAGTTGAAGTTAGACACTAACACCGTTGGATGCCAGCTCAGTGGTCTATCGGTTAAGGGCTTCGGCTCGGGACTGGTAGGTCCTGGGTTCGGATCTCGCTCGCGAGAGCGGGTTCGTGGATGCGCACTGCTGAGGAGTCCCATAGTAGGACGAAACGCTTGTCCTGGATTCCACTGCTATCCACTATCCATCTTAGCTTACAATCGAAGAGTTTTAGTTTAAAAGTAAATAACTTTATGTACTAGTACCATATGTTATTTTGTTAGTCCCTTTGTGGTGTGGTCTAGTTATATCCATATAAGTAGTATATGATGATGGTCAGACATAGAATGTATTTTGGCATATCAATAAGGAAAGAACAGAGTCAAAGCGCAATCGATATGAAAATGCATAAACAGTGAAATTATAGAAGATGAACTGATATTTGCAGAAGGAACAGTTAAGATTGAGACAATTGGTTAATAGTTTGCAAATGAACTGTTTACTGTATTGTTATCAGATCATTCGATTGTCCCAACTCGTGTTCTCATTCACTACAAATTGACTGTTTTCAAGTTAGCTATGTGATAGCTATAATCAAATTTAGAAGTATTCAGTAGTTAAGTTCATGTGATACATGTCTTAATTACTCAATTTCATAAAGTGGGAATACGATCACTTTTAGTCATATCATCTAAGTACGTAATTAACTATCAGAGTATCTGAAATTCATTTATAAGGTTGAAACTAATAACCATGTTAACGTGAGTAATTATTTCATAGATTCATTGATAAAGTACACTATAATAATTTTAGTCTGACATTAGTTACAGAAGGCACCAAAATACCCTGGTACAGCCAAGAGTGCGAAGGATCAGCTCTCCCTCACGAAATACTCTCACATGGACATGCCTATACAGGCACTGCCAGGAAAGTCTTACTCACTGCCTTCTGTCTACATTACTGTTGTTTACGAAAATGAGAGGACGAAAAGCAAATATCTAGCACTTAAACGGGGTTGGTGGATATGGAGCATCCACCAAAGAGAGTTGGAAAACCCTGATTCCAAATCGATGGTATACATAAGCTCTAGGATCCTGAACAAGCAAATGGTATATGAACCAATTGTTGATCACCGGCTACCATAAGACTTCATCTCCTAACATTGCACCACCGCTCTATGGATCAGACCATTAAATCGAAGTCTGTAGGTTTGGCCCCTTAATTAAATCACTTGCTTCGGTCTGAGCACTCAGGCAGTATCACAGCCTACACACAAATCAAATGACTTGCGTGGCTCATATGTACTTGGTGCCTCTTTCTATTAATATTTATATGCTCAAATAAATAAATCAATAAAATTAAGTTACAGAACTTATTGATTTCAATGGTTGTACATATTATAAAAACCTTTAAATTAATATTACACTCTAGCGTAACAATTATAAATTGAATAAATCACCCAACTGCGTCCTAAGACAAACTCTCACATGGAATTCTTAAGGTCAAAGGAAAAGAGGAGCACCAAAGAACATATTACTCCGAGAAATAAAGACAGACATAAGAAGAATGAACAAAAGTTGGATAAAATTAGAAAGGAAAGCCCAGGACAGAGTAAGTTGAAGAATGTTGGTTGGCGGCCTATGCTCAATTAGGAGGAGCAGGCGTAAATAAGTAAGTGACAACTAAAAATCAAGGTAAATCCAATATTTTCATAGTTGAAATCATCAGTCAATTGAAGCTAGACCACCATGGAAAACGTAGAAGCACTGTATGACGACCGTTCCGTCATATTGTGAAACTCCCTACCAGTGCACATCCACGATTCCACCTCACGAGATTCGTACCACACGACTTACCAGTCTAGCACCAGAGCAATTAACCTCTAGACCATTGAGTCGACCGGCATCTAAAGGGGTTCGAATCTCGTCAGGCGTGATCATGGATGCACACTGCCACTGAGGAGTCCCACTATAGGACGAAACAGCCATCCAATGCTTTCAACTATGAAAATACTAAAATCACCACAAAAAAAACCCTTCTGATTAAATCCAATATTACATAACTGATACAATTCATAAAGAATATTATTATCATTATTATTATTATTACATCATAAGACTTACTTCAGATTGTTTCGACATACATGATAATTTAGATCCCATATTTTATTCAAACGATTAGATAGATAGATAGATCCAATATGAATGATGAAAGGGTATATTCCAATGTATGGATGATCAACGTTAGTACAACCACTGCTGCTACTGCTGTTACTGTTCCTGCTGCTGCTGATGATTTTGTTGTTGCCACAACAACAACAACTTCTACGACTATTACTCAAAGCACTATAAATCGTTTCCTTTTTTGGTTTAATGGAGACACTAGATAATCTATATGTATATGTATGGATAGTCTATACAGTATGAATTGTATAGCTGTATATATATGTATACTAATCTATGTAACTATGAGCAATCATATCTCACCTACGTATAATCATAATCATACATTTCTCATAAGGTCAAATGAACTATGGACAAGATTCTGATAGACAGACAAATTATGATCTTACATAGATATATAGATTAACAATCATTTATTGTTAATTTGTTCAATATTTATTGTAACCATGGTAATTAACCAATCAAAATTGTTCTATTCTAAATGTATATCTAAATAGATAGATAGATAGATAGATATATGTATCCATATAGATATATAGACATGGGTACTCTTTGCTTAGCAACTTGTAAGTGTTTTCAATATAACACATTTATGTTTATTCATGTTTACATGTGTCTGTAATATACATAAAAACATAAAAAAGAAAAAAAAAGATTTATTGCGAGGTGGGATGGTGGATGCGTATTGCTGAAGAGTCTCATAATAGGACGAAACGGTCTTCAAGCAGGGCTTCTAGGTTTTCCATAGTGGTCGTCTAGCTTCAATTGACTTATGATTTCAATTATATATAGAACTGATATTCCTTTGATGATAATATTTATTGTATAGAATGGAGGTTTTATGAAGATTGTGACAATCTTAATATAAGGAACGGGGGTTGTGGAAATCTTAGTAATTTTTTAATATAGTTGAGATCATGAATCAATTGAAGCTAGACCACCATGGAAAACCTGGAAGCACTGGACGATTGTTTCGTCCTTTTGTGGGACTCTTCAGAAGTGCGCATCCACGATCCCGCCTCACGAGATTCGAACCGAGGTCTTATCGGTCTCGCGCGCGAGCTCCTAACCCCTAGACAACTGAGCTAGCCGACATCCAACTATGTTAATGTTTAATTTCAACCGATTAACAAATTTGAGCGGAACATTCACCATTGTCTTCAGTGAGTTACTATCTCACAACAGACCTGGATGAACTGTACTGATCACTGCTTCTCACTAGAACTCCAGAAAATATCTCTTGAAGTCAGTCACTAGTGAATATATGATTATTATCAGAAGGGGTTTTTGTGGAGATTTTAGTATTTTTTAATATATAGTTGAAATCATGGGTCAAGTGAAGCTAGACCACCACGGAAAACCTGGAAGCACTGCTTGACTGTCGTTTTGTCCTACTGTGGGACTTTCCAGAAGTGCGAATTCACGATCCCGCCTTGCGAGATTCAGACGTTTAGTTAATTCTTATCTGAACTGTTTGTATGCTTCAAGAGAATGGTAAACCATTCGATACTGACTCACTAATCTAAGAGTTAATCTTTCACAGGGTAAACTGTAGATGTTGTATTTGATCTCTGGACAGCCTGTGGATACGCACTACTTTAGGGATTCCATACTAAGACGAGAAGGCATATCTACTGGATATGGAACACTACACTGATAAAAATGTTACGGTTATAATTATCTGCTAAATCCTATGTCAATAAATCTGAACACTTCAATAGTTCACACTTCACATTCATTGAAAAGTTATATAAACTTAAAAGAAATATCTGAATTATAGATCCAGATCAAGCTTATGCATTACTACCTAGTGAATGAACATCATGCTTGTAACCTTTTAAAATCTGACCCTTTAGAAACATAATTAAAATAAGCAATGATGGATAGCGGTTAGCAGTTGAATCCAAGATGCGCCTTTCATCCTATTTGAGACTCGTCAGCTGGACGTACCTACATCACAGAGTTGATGTTCACTCTGGGACTCAAACTCAGTACTGTTTGATTCAAACGCCATTGCGTTATCCACTCAGCGACTGAGTCCTGATAGCCACTCTCAGGTGCAATGGGGTAAAGTTTAAATTCACTTGATATTGTTTGTCTGAATCTTCCCATTGATGTTTAAAAATGCAATTGATCAGTCTCTTATTGGAATATGTGCATACTGTGCATATTGCCTCGATATAGCCTTAATTCACAAGCATGGTAAGCAAAGATGTGTAATGGCTAACATTGGAATTCAAGACACGCGTTTCATTCTATTTGGGACTCGTCAACTGAATGTACCTGTATCTCAAAGTTGACGTTCTCTCTGAGACTCGAACCCAGTACTGTTCACTTCAAACGCCATCACGTTATCCACCGATCAACTGCAGTCCTAAACGTCAATACTAAAACCTTATGATGCATATATATAGTTTAACTTTATAATCAATTAAAATGTATTGCCTTTAATAACATTGATTACATTTGTACTAATTACAATGATTCATATTAAACCCTTATGTATATACATACCCTATTTGTCTGACAATTGTCTGAATATAAATTTTCCCCCTTCTTCCCTTTACTATTACCCCAGTTACTATTACCATTACTGATTATGTTAAGTGCTATTTAGGATTAACAGTACATATGTTGAATGATATTTCTTTTAAAGGATAAATGATTGGTTCAATAAAAGTGCATTATTAATCATTGGAATATACATATGTATCTATAATCATCTATGCATCTATATGTATCTATATCTATATATAGTTAAGTTATTTTTTGATGTCACAATGAATCTTATAATGAAAAGAATAGGGGACAATGAAGATATCTGTATAGATCTGGTAAAGAAACCGTGACCAGTAAAGTTTAACCAGGTCTGTTGTGATACAGTGACTGATTGAATACAATGGTGGATAGTAGTGCAATTTCGTGGATTAGTTGGGGTTTAAATATGCCAGCTTAGTGGTTTAGAGGTTAACTTTCGGATCTTGTGAGTAAGATCATGGATACGCACTTCCGACAAGTTCTATACTAGGATGAAAAGACTGTCCAGTCCTGTCCAGTATATTAATACAATGAATCTAATAATGAAGAGAATAAGGGAACAATGAAGACATCTTTTTAATGTACACGAAATTGGAATAGATCTGGTAAAGTGTACGGATGGCTCGTTGATAAACTCAAGGAAACCTCAAGAAGCATAGAAAGAACCGCAGACATTCCATCCAATCACCGCTAGAGGAAAATTCTAGAATGTCGACGTGCAACTCTCCTATTGGTTAAATAAGAGGGACCCCATATGTGCTTATTGGCTATCCGAAATGATGATTTACTTTCAGCCAAGAACTAAAAATACTTGAGGTTTTTGTACTGTATTTGACACTGTTCTGGGAATAACATTCCTTCTACTTGTCTTCTGTCTTCTGATTTTGCGACTTGAGAGGGTTCTAGCGTTCGAGTGCTCAAGTATTACGCGACATACTAAGAATCTAAGTTCGAGATATAACATAAAGAAACCCTGACCAGTAAAGTTTAACCAGGTCTGTTGTAAGATAGTAACTGATTGAAGACAATGGTGGATAGTAGCGCAATTTCGTGGATTGGTTAAACTTAAACATGCCAGCTTAGTGGTCTAGAGGTTAAGTGTTCACACACCAGACCGATAGGTCCTATGTTCGGATCTCGCGAGTAGGATCATTCGTAATCGTTTGTGGGTATTGGTAGAGTGGTTGATTAGGCCAATCTCCACCACCCACATTACCGCTCATGTTACTACATGGGATGTTTGCCATGATCCAGGAGGCATGACGAGGACGTGTGAGTCGGATTTTGCCCCCCATATTATAAGTAAATCGTTCGTTACTGATGATTTTGAATATTCATCATATCATATAGTAAATTTATTGAAATCGGAAAAGTATCATTTTACAATAACCCAGTGATTCTAATTGTTACATGCTCACCATAAAACCTGACTATTCTGGGCCGGAGTCCTGATTAAATAGTTGGTGTACACTGTTGAACGTATCATACTAAATGGAGGAAACGTTTCAGTACTTTCTAGTTTCTGGTGGTACTCTGACTGAGGTCAACCTGTTGATGAATATAACCAACCGATAGATCTTACCTTTCTCGGTACATAGACTAATATCATTTTAAAACTTGATAAAAACCAAAGAAAGCTGTAAAACTAATTCATTTTAGTTAGGGTTGCTACAACAGTAAGCGAGTTTGGTGCATTCCTCAAATTTTCTTAGTTGAAATCATGAGTCAATTGAAGCTAGACTACCAAGGAAAACTTGGAAGCACTGGACGGCCGTTTCGTCCTATTACTGGACTCCTCAGAAGTACGCATCCACGATCTCGCCCCACGAGATTCGAACTCAGGACCTACCAGTCTCGCGCCAGAGCACTCAACCTATAGACCACTGAACCGGCATCCGATGGTGTTAATATTTAACTTCAACCAATCCACGATCAAATTGATAAGAATATTTTTTCATAAAGTTGTTCTTTGCCCTGAAACAAAAATCTTAAAGAAGAACTTTTCATCATATATATTTGCTGAGTCTAATTAGAAGTACGGAGATATACGACTGAAGATACCTAATTTCCGTACACATTGTTTTTAAACTTTATGAAGCCACTTGGGCTAACAAAATTTGACAAGCTTCGGTTTAGTATTTATTTGATCCAAATCTAACAAATTTTACATATCCCTATGAGTTTGTGGAGATTGTTGTGTTTTTAATTGAGATCATGGAACGATCAGTGTTAGACCACTATTGAAAACCTGGAAGAAGTGGATGGTCTTTTCGCCCTAATATTAAACTCCTTAGCAGTGAGCATCCACGAACCCAAACGCAAAATTAGAATTTAGGACCTTTGGTATCGAGCGCAAACCATGTGCTCACTAGTTACCAGCTTAGAGAGGTAATTTTCGGAGTTATGGTGAAAAGCCGCGACCGGTAGAACGAATTCGTATGGGATATGAGGCAGTTACCTACCGAAGACAAAGGAAGATGGTCACGCAATCTCTCGGATTGGTTAAAGTCAGACATTAACACTGTTGGATGCCGGCTTTCTCTCGTGATGCAGAATGTTCGGATCCTGTGCGTGACCGTCGATAATCACTACTCACCAGTTCCATACTGGGACGAAACGGCCATTCAGTGCTTCCAGGTTTTCAACAGTGGTTTAACATTGATCCATTCATGGTCGCGATAAGAAATTCAACATAATATTCATAGTCCATAAAATAGAAAAATAGGTAAAAGATAATTCTACACCTGAGATTTTTCCTAACAATATGCTATGTGCTACTAATGTCGATAGATATAAGTAGTATGTATCACCAGTCGTAAGTGAAATGTCCGGAAGCCGAAGGTTGAAGAATTCGAAGAGAATAGAACAAAATCAAAGAGTGACTGATATGGAAATGAAGGAACAATAAAGTCTAAGATGATTGATTAACATTTTACAAATGAAGTATTTAATGTATGGTCCTCAGATTTTAACGAAGATATTGTGTAATCTTGTGTTTAAATACATCCGACTATCTCTACTTGTGTATTCTCGTTTACTACAAAATGATCTAGAAAATTTACATTATATTGATATCATGATTCATTTAAAGTTAGACCACCATGGGAAACCTAGAAGCACTGGAAGGCCGTTTCATTCCAGTATGGGACCCGTCAGCAGTGTGCATCCACGATCCCACCTCGTATAAGTCGAACCCAGGACCTATCGGTCTCGCGCACGAACGCTCAACCTCTAGAACTACTGAGCAATCCGATATCCAACGGTGTTAATGTTTAACTTCAACTAATCCACAAAATTGAGCGCCACCGTCCACCATTGTCTTCAATGAGTTACTATATCACAACACACCTGGTTGAACTCCACTGGTCACGGCTTCTCACTAGAACTCCGCGCGTTACCTCTTGAAGCCAGTCACTAGTGAACATATGTTTAAGGTTTTAGTCGTTTAATAGTTGAACACTAGTCATTATTCTAACTTAGAATCTAAACTAATATAGACAAATATTAACTTCTAATGGATTATAACAACTTTATTAATATGAATATGATATTAACTAGATAACTTAGATACTATAGTCGATCTGCGCATATCCTGACAACATACATACATATACATAGATACACTTATGTATCTATGTACAGATGTATGTTGTCAGGATGCAATACAGACCGACTATGTTATCAAGATTGTCTACTTAATTCTATGTCATACTGTTTTGTTTGTTTTTTCATGTAAGATAAATGTTCAGCAAAGTCGATATATTTTTGTCCGGTCTTTTTTTTTCGTTTCTCTACTTTTCTTCACTAGTTAGTTCATTTATATGTATGAGACAAAATTGATTGCTCTTTCTTTTTTTTCGGTTGAAAGATTAGTAATGTGGTGTGGGTCGCTTATATCCATATAAGTAGTGTGTGGTAATGGTCAGACATAGAATGTATTTCGGTAGAAGATCGATAAGGAACGAACTGAAATGAAGCACAATCGGTATGAAAATGTATGAACAATGAAATCAGAGAAGATGGACTGATATTTACAGAAGGAATAGTTAAGATTAAGACAATTGATTGTTATTTTGCCAATTGACTATTTACTGTCCGCTCAGTGGTCTGGAGGTTAAGCGTTCACATGCGAGATCGAAGGTCCTGGGTTTGAATCATGCCTATGGAATTGTGGATGCTCGCTGCTGAAGAGTTCCATAATAGAGCAAAAAGGATCTGTAATGTATCTAGGTTTCCGATGGTGATCTAACATCAATCGATTCATGATCTCCACTCCATACTGAGAAAATGATCAGTTTAGTGATTTATAAAACTCACATGAAATAAGTAATTGAATAAACAGAAAGGATTAATTACTGTTTGAAGGTATTCTTTGTCCGAGATATTCATGACATTTCGGTGAAAAGTCATCACTGATAGAGTTTAAACATGTTGAGATTAAAACAGTCCTTGATAGTGACAGTGAACGTTTGTTGAAGTATATCGTGAATGGGTTGAAGTAAAAATTGTACCGCTGAACTCCAAACAAGTCGTATTAATTGTAAAGCCTTTAATTTTAGAAACTATGGTCCTGAGTTTGATCTCTGGCGACGACATTGGTATTCACTGTTGATAAATCTCATACTAACAACAAATAGCACTCCACTTGTTCCTGATATTCAGTAATTTGTGAAGGATGAAACTTACAAAGTAAACAAATGCCCACTCATAACGATACTTGTTTGATGAATTATTATATTGTAACTATTCAATATCTATCCATGCACATGCGTATGTATATACTTCGTGTTGAGTGGTTGGAGGCAATTTATTGGAAGCCTTGGAATTAGATCTTTTACTAGTTCGCTCTCTTAAACAAAATATATCTTCAATCTTCAGCGAATTGATTACCCTTGCAAGACTCGAACTTGTGTGTAGTCCTTAGTACTGATTGGACTGTATCCACAGAATTACGATTGAACAGAATATAGCGTCTGATGTAAAAAAATATGAAAGATTGGTTCAATGAATAGTTTCCATCATGGGTAAATATTGGCACAAGGGGGTACCAGATATATATGCTCCACACAAAAAATTGTCATTTAATTTAATTGTGTGAGGGCTATGATACTACTCTAGTGGGCAGACCGAAGTAGGTGATTTTCCTAAGGGGCAACACCCGGAGCCTTTGACCTAAAAGTCTGATCCACAAGGTAGTGTGGCACCGTGAAAAGATGCAGTTCCATGATAGCCAGTGACCAAAGATTGGTTCATACACCATTTGTTACCTCAGGATACTGGAGCCAGCCCATGTGCACCATTGGTTTGGAATCAGGGTTTTCCAACTCCCCTAGGTGAACTTTCCGTGTTCACTAACCCGGTTAAAGCGCCGGACATTCGCTTTTGGTCCTCTCGATTTCGTAAACAACAGTAATTCTACGAGAAGGTAGTGAGCAAGACTTCCCTGTCAGAGGCTGTATATGTGCGGCCGTGTGAAAGCATTTCGAGAGAGAGGGAGGGCACTCCTCACTCTCGGCCGTACCAGAGCATTTGAGACCTGTGCATTTTCTGACAATACTTGATACGAGCTTCAATGTTTCATCATGTCATGTTATTGTTGATGGATATCCAAGTGCAAAACAATTAAACTTCATAATAGTAATAACATTTCCTCGCCTTTATTTATTTTACCTTTCTATCACTATGTTCAATAGATGTACTGCTATCATTACTAGTATTGTCATAGTTATTAGTACTGACGGACATTATTATTATCATTATTTATTTACTTACTTACTTACGCCTGTCACCCCTCGTGGAGGAGCATAGGCCGCTCACCAGCATTCTTCATCCAACCCTGTCCTAGGCAATTCTTTCCAGTTCGTTCCAGTTAACATTCATCCTTTTCATTTCTACTTAGTTCCCTATGTAATGCGTTCTTTGGTCTTCTATTTTACTGTTTCCCTTCAGGATTCCAAGTTAAGGATTGCGTCGTGATGCATTTCGGTGATTTCTTCAATGTATGTCCTATCTACTTCCAACGTCTTTTCCTAATTTTCTCTTCAGCTAGAAGCTGGTTTGTCCTCTCCCATAAAACGCTGTTCATGATAGTATCCAGTTAGTGAATGTTGAGTATTTTGTGTAAACAACTGTTTATAGATACTTGTACCTTCTTGACGATGGATGTAGTAGCACTTTACGTTTCAGCTCCGCACAGTAGGTTTGCCTTGACGTTCTTATTGAAGATTCTCACTTCGAAGTTAGGTGACAATTGTTTTGAGTTCCATATGTTCTTCAATTGTAGAAATGCTGTCCTTGGTTTGCCAATCTTCGCCTTTATATCTGCATCCGATCCTCCATGTTTATCAATGATGCTTCCCAGGTACGTAAATGTTTCCACATTTTCCAGAGCTTTTCCACCAAGTGTGATTGGGTTGGTGTTCTCCGTACAATATAGAATTCTAAGCACAAAGTCATTCATCAAGTTTTCGTTCCTTACTTCTTCGTCGATCTTGGCGATGAATATTGAGTGATCTCCAGTTAGAAGTTAGCAGTTCAGTCAATCTACATCTAAATATTGAACATTCTTTTCGCTACATATTGTCAACAACCACGATATCTCTGACTGGACCTTTTTAACGTTTATAGCGAAAGGTTGTGTAGTTTTCAGGAACACATCTGAACAGTTTGTGAAGTTAATAGCCATAATGATGTACTGAAACAAACAAAATTAGATAACTTGTTGAAATATCTAGATGACAGGGACAGGTAGCCAAGATGTTTAAGCAGGCCGCCAATGAGTTTACGATTGCGATTGCATTGATTTGACAATAAATCTCAAAGGAGAACTCTTCGCTGAATTATTTTGTAATCATTATTATTGTTTAGATACAAACACAACATCAATTACTACTTAGTGTTGATCAATCAATACATATTCGTATATATGCGCCGGTATAGCTGAGGGTGGGGACAGTCCGATCTTCTCCTCGAAACATTTTCATATGACTACGCGTATGTGATCAGTGTTAAGGAAATCCTACTCACTGAACTCTCCTGGTGGGAGTGTTGTTTACGAAAAATGAATGTCTGGCGCTTAAACCGGGTTGTTAGGCGGGGAGGATCCACCTACAGGAAGTGGAAAACCCCTGTTCCGATTCATTTGTGCACATGTGCTACAGGATTCTGGCATATGAACATATTATTGGTAATCAGCTAATATATATAGTGTACGAAATACGGTTTGAAAAGTGAATTGTATACGTTACATCACAATTTAAAAAGTTTCAATCATGATAGAGTATAAAGAACTTTGTCAGTTAAATTTCATCATGTTGATTTCTATTGTACATACAGTTAAGATATGAACAGTTTATAGTGTAAATTCACTTGGTATTGTTTGTTTAAGTCTTCTCATTGATGTTTAGGACTGATTAGTCTCTTATTGGCATATGTGCATACTGTGCGATGACATTTGAAGCGAAAGTACTGGGTTCGTGTCCCAGAGTGAACACCAACTCTGTGATGCAGATACATCCAGCTGACGAGCCACAAATGGGACGAAACTAGCGTCTTGGATTCCATTGTTAGCTACCATCCATTTTTGCTTATAATGCTTGTGAATTAAGGCAATATTGAGGCAATACGCACAGTATGGATATACGCCAATGAAAGACTGATCAATTGCACTCCTAAACATCAATGGGAAGATTCAAACAAACAATATCAACTGAATTCAAACTTCAACCCATTGCACAAGCAAGTGTTTACCAGGACTCAGTTGCTGAAATGATAATGCGATGGCGTTTGAAGCGAACAGAACTGGGTTCGATTCTGAGAGTGGACATCAACCCTGAAATGTAGGTACATCCAATTGACGAGTCCCAAATAGGACGAAACTAACGTCTTGGATTCCACTGCTAGCTACTATCCATCTTAGTTTAAAGTGTACGAATGAAAATCTTATATGTAAATTTACCTTGATATCTTCCTTTCAGTTCATTGATCTAGTTCAATTAAATACATTTAAAGAGTAATTTAATTAACAAATAAATGTTTGATTAATGAACTGAGAAATGATTAATTTCTCTTTAAAACTACCATTATCAACTCAACTAATTGATGTACACTGATATATTTTATTTATTTGAACACATAATTATTGGTACAAAGAAGCATCAGTTACATATGCGCCACACAAATCTCATTTGATTTGTGCGCGAGGGCTGTGATACTGCCCAGGTACCCAAACTGAAGGAGGTGGTTTTCTTAGGGGGGCAAAACCGGAGCCTTTGACCTAAAGAACTGATCCACAAGGCAGTCGAGCATCGTGAGGAAATGCAGTTCCGTGGTAACCGTTGGCCAATGATTGATTAATACGCCATTTGTTCCCTCAGGATACTGGAGCTCATGTGTACCATTGGTTTGTAATCAGGATATTCCAACTCCCCTAGATGGACTTACCGTGTCCATCAACCCGGTTAAAGTACCAGACATTTCCTCCTCTTAATTTCGTAAACAACACCTCATTGACGAGAAGGCAGTGAGTAGGACTTCCCTGGCAGAGGCTGTATACGTGTGGCCATGTGAGAGCATTTCGAGATGGAGAGCGGACTCTCCTCAATGTCGATCATACCAGGACATTTGAGGGCACACATTAATGATAAACATTTCAATCAAGGTATCTTACCTCAAGTTCAATATAATATGTTATGGTACCTTCTAACCTAATAAATGTGACTGTGCGTCTTCAAGTTAATCCCGTAGGAAATAGTTTAAAAAAAGTAACTGTATCATCAGTTAGTTACTACCTTTTTCAAGAGTAAATCAACTAGCTGAGATGTATTAATTGTCAATATGCAAACAGATAATTCATCGTAAGCAAAGATGGATAGTGACTAATAGTGGAATCTAGGACAAGCGTTTCGTCCTATTTGGGACTCGTCAGCTGGACACACCTGCATCTCAGAGTTGATGTTCACTCTAGAAATCGAACCCAGTACTGTTTGCTTCAAATGTCATCACGTTATCCACTCAACTTCTAAGTCCTGATAGCCACTTTCAGTCCTAAACATCAATGGGGAGATAATTCTTCATTTCTTAAAGTCGAATCCCGTTAAACAGGAGAAATAGGTTCTATTGATTGATATTTTTTTGGTGATTACCTAGGCAATGGTAATAATAGAAAGGTTTAAATAAAAATGTGGTGAAATTTAAATACAGATGTGGTGTATACTACTTATGTCTGTCGATAGTAGTAGTATGTAAGGCAGATCAGAAATGGAATACCTGGCAGTAGAAGGTTGAAAACATCGAATTGAAGAGAACAAGATTGTTAATACAGAGTAATTATAATAACAACAGAAATGAAGGGTTGATGAAGTTTGTAAGAGACAACTGATGGAAGATATGTAAATAAAGTATTGAATGTATGATCATCATATTTTACCAATACATTCTATAATTTTGTACTTTTATTATCAGAATGAGTTTTGTGGAGATTTAGTATTTTCATAGTTGAAAGCGTGAGTCAATTGAAGCTAGACCACAATGGAAAACCTGGAAGCACTGGACGGCCGTTTCGTCCTACAGTGAGACTCCCCAGCAGTGAGCATTCACGACCATCGGATGCCGGCTCAGTGGTCTATCAGTTAAGTGCTCTAGTGATAGACTGGTGGGTCCTTGGTTCGAATCTCGCTAGGCGAGGTCATGGGTGCGCACTGCCACTGAGGAGTCCCACAACAGGACGAAACGGCCGTCAAAGAGTAGTTCCAGGTTTTCCCTGCTAGTCTAGCTTCAATTGACTGATGATTTCACCTATGAAAATTTTGTATTTAACAATAACATTGATCTGCCCAACTTGACTTCATCGTTGACTATACGTATAGTGGATTTTTAGTAGCCACTAAATTTGTCAAAATTCATAATGAAGAGATCTAACTAATCCGATTAAATAAATGAATCATGTTTTAAACTAGTAACCTTTTAGCTGAATGCTAAGTAATACAACTATTAAGGTATATCTTAGAGATAGAAGACCATGGGTTCGAATCCTGCGTGCAGGATCCTGTATGCTCACTATTCACCTGTCCCATACTAGGACGAAATGACCGTTCAGTACTTCCAAGTTCCCCATGGTGGTCTAGCTTTTAATGAACTCATGAATTCAACTATTAAGAATGAATACAATATCCAAAAAAACCTTATTCTGTGAATAGTTACTTAGTTAATAGATTGGACTTTGAACCATAAGTTTCATTGTACCACATATTTATATAATAACCTAATGTATATTTACATTTAAATGTTTAGTTTTGTAGAACATTGTAGCTGGTTATTCAGTGTTAAGTGTAACAGAATACTAGTTATAGGACATTCATAATACAAAACTCTAAATATGTATACAATCCAAGAATATAAATACTAGAATGACGCAGTTAGACCACCATAGAAAACCTGGAAGCATTGGATGGTTGTTTCGTCCTAGTATAGGATTCCTCAGCAGCGCTCATCCACGATCCCTCATGCGGGAATCGAATCCAGGACCTATCGGCGTCACGCTCTAACGCTTGGCCTTCAGAACACTGAGTTGTAATCCAAAGGTGTTAATGTCTAACCTCAAGTAATCCACGAAATTGCTCCACCGCTCACCATTGTCTTTAATGAGTTACTATCTCACAACATATCTGGTTGAACTCCACTGGTCCATGGTGATCTAGCTTCAATTGACTAATGAATTCAACTATTAACTTGCTAAAATCTCCACAAAACCCTCTTTTGTATGTATCAAACTACAAGAAAAAAATTGTACAAATGTATCATTTCATGTTAATCTACATCAGGAATTAACATTATCTATTGAAAGTTGAAAGGAACTCGGCTTTTTTTTCCTTTCAAGAGCGAGAACAGCATATTTACAACTGAAGAACATCTGGAACTCAAAACTGTATCATGAGACAAGCCCTCACATGGAATCCTGAAGGTCAAAGGAAAAGAGGAAGACCAAAGAACACATTACGCCGAGAAATGGAGACATACATGAGAAGAATGAACAGAAGTTGGTTAGAACCAGAAAGGAAGGTCAAGGACAGAGTGGATTAGAGAATGCTGGTCGGCGGTCTATGCTCGATTGAGGGTAACAGGCGTAAGTAAGTATGTGACATTCACATTAGCTGGTAAACGTGGTCTATTGTGACATCTGAATATACTGAAGTACTTTTTGTGGATGTATTGAATAACTAAGTTAAGGGATTTGAAAGAGAGATATTTGTGTCATTTTACGTTTCATGATATGTATTATTTATGTAATCAGAATTCTTTAATTAAGTTTATACGGCAAAGAACTGATTCGATAGACATGATCATCTTGACGATTAATTCTATTTGAAACAACAACGTCATTACTTACTTACGCCTGTTACCACTCGTTAAAGAGCATAGGCTGAACACCAACACACTCCATTCAACTCTGTCCTCAGCAATCCTTTCTACTTATTTCCAGTTGTTATTCGTCCTTTTCATGTCTGCTTACAGTTACCAACTCAATGTCCTGTTTGGTCTTCCTCATTTCCGTTTCCCTTCAGGATTCCAAGTTATCACTTGCCTCGTAATACAGTTTGTTGATTTCCGTAGCATATGTCTTATCCACTTCCAACATCTTTTCTTAATTTTTTCTTCAGTTGGAAGCTGGGTTGTTTTCTCTCCTATGGTAGGTTGTTACTGATGGTATCCGGTCAACGGATATTGAGTATCTTGTGTAGACAATTGTTCATAAATACTTGTAGGTTTTGATGATAGTTGTAGTAGTACTTCTCCACATTTCCGCTTCATACAATAGAACTATCTATCTGGACGTTCATATTGAAGGTTGTTACTTTGATATTAGTTGACAGACAGTTATTTTGAGTTCCATATGTTCTTCAACCTTAGGGAAGATGTCCTTGCATTGCTAATCCTCGTCTTTATATCTGCACCAGATCTTCCTTGTTCATAAAAACAATTTATTTGCTTACAATCATGGTCCACAGGTAAGAAATCTGTGTGAACAATGCCAGGCTAATTTCCATTTAATGTGTTTATTGAAGCATTAATTCACATCTATCTTTACCAAGAAGAGTTTGAATATGATTCTGTGAACTTCCCCCTCTCCAATGTAATTTAAAGAGTAATTCAATCTTAGAAGGGGGTTTCGTGGAGCACTGGACTGCCGCTTCGTCTTATTATGGGACTCCTCAGCAGTGAGCATCCATGATCCCGCCTCGCGAGTAACACAATGTGTAAATTGTTTCTTCATTCAATTCTACCCCTTTTTTCTCCCGTATGATGTCTACTGAAAATCTCGATAGATTACATTTTGTCTACGTGTGAGTTATTCTATCCACATGTAATTAACGTTATATGAAGGGGGGATAAATTTTTCAACTCTATCTAGGCAAGTGGTAGAACCTTTAGTAACTGAATCAGTTACTTCTTTACGCCTGCTACTCCGAATGGAGCATAGGCCGCCGACCAGCATTCTCCAATCCACTCTGTCCTGGGCCTTCCTTTCTAGTTTTATCCAACTTCTGTTCATTCATCTCATGTCTGTCTCAATTTCTCGTCGTAATGTGTTCTTTGGCCTTCAGAATTCCATATGAGGGCTTGTCTTGTGACGTAGTTGGGTGATTTCCTCAAAGTGTGAATCAATGGTTAAGATGAATTACACCTTCATATTCACGATTCAATTTACTTATAACTGTAACTAAATAACTATTCACATGAGTTACATAATATTCAGAAGAAGTCAGTCAGTCACAACGTAGAGCTTCGTACGTATGTACATCAGTTCGAGTTGCCACATCACATCAACACAGAGATGCAGTTGTCTATTCAAATCACATCGTGGTAGAGGTAGTAAGAGTATAAGCATTATGTGAAAGATTAGGCTTTGAAGATGTTATTGAAGGAGTATAATCCAATGAAATAAATTTGGAAAGAAGAAAAAGATAGAGGCATGAAGAATTCAGAAGATTATAATTTATGTGAACACAAACAGTGGATGCACCTACGCCATTGCAAACGACTTTGAGCCATGTTATTCAAGGTCTCCAACCATCGATTGCTATCATCTCGCTGATCCCGACCAGGTAGTTCACACCTAACAACATGGCTCAGTGGACTTGTCAGTGACTTCACGGATTTGTGCCACGTTTTGGTCTGGCCGCCCTTAGCTTTCTTCCAACCTACTCCTACACCATGAAACATTGCACGTCGGGGCAATCGGCGGTTAGGCATACGTAAAACGTGTCCCAGCCATTAAGAAGAAGTAATACTATATGTATGTATCATATCAAAACCATTGAATATACAATCAAATTTACATTCATTTAAGATAAGTATATTCATGTAAATATATTTGGAAATTGTTGATTTACAGTCATATGATATCAGAAGTTTATCTTAGTGTACTTGGATTTCTTTTTTCACGGTATTGATTCCGATAAATATGAATTTCAGTATATCATGAGAGTAGGTGGCTTATGTTCCTTCACGAGGGGTAACAGGAGTATGTAAGTAAGTAACTAAGTAAGTATGTAAGCATGTAAGTAAGTAAGTAAGTAAGTAAGTAAGTAAGTAAGTAAGTATGTATGTATGTATGTATGTATGTATGTAAGTAAGTATGTAAGTAAGTAAGTAAGTGAGTGAGTAAGTAAGTGTGTACGTATGTATGTACGTATGTATGTATGTAAGTAAGTAAGTAAGCAAGTATGTATGTAAAGTAAGTATGTAACAAGTTTACTTGGCATTATTTGCTTGTATCTTCCCATTGTTTTTAAGGACTGTAAATGATCAGTCTCTTGTTGACATATATGCATTCTGTGTGGACTGCCTTGATATTGACTTAAGTCACAAGTTTTATAACCAAAGATGGATAGTGGCTAACAGTTGAATCCAGGACGCGCATTTTGTCCTATTTTGGGATTCGTTGGCTGGATGTGCGTGCATCTCAGAGTTGATGTTCGCTCTGGGACTCGGACTCAGTATCTTTCGCTTCAAATGCCATCACATTATCCATTCAGCTACTGAGTCCTGATAGCCACTTCCTTGTGAAATGGAGTGTAGTATGAATTCACTTGGTATTGTTAGTTTGAATCTTCCCATTGATATTTTAGACTGCAACTAGTCAGTCTCTAATTGGACGAAACGCGCGTCCTGGATTCCATTGCTAGCCACTATCGATTTTTGCTTACAATGCTTGTGAATTAAGGCTATATCGAGGCAATACGCGCAGTATTTACATATAGCCAATTAGAGACTGACCAGTTGCAGTCCTAAATGTCAATGAGAGGATTCAAACAAACAATACTAAGTGAAATTTATAGTGTTTGAATGTTTTAATTAATTGAAGTGAATAGGTTTTGTAGAACTTGGTTTTGTGTTTAGACAGTACTCATCACAGATTGATCATAGATGAGGTACTATCGTAAATCAATTGACACTTGTTATTCATTTCTTTTTGGAATGATATCTATCAACCGTGGACACTCACGACCTCATCAGGGATGGAACCCAGCACTTTCATACCTTGCTGAAAGCTCTTAACCACTAGAATCACTAGGTTGAGGTCCAATGGTATAATTTCAACCTTAGTTAATTCATAACATAGAACAATGACCATTCATTCCCACTGATGATAATTTTTTCACAACTTTACGACAGACATTAGGAGTATCTTGGAGTTAGTCACCGATGTGTTGACCACTTTAGTTCAGCGTAGGGGGTTTTGCGAATTTTGAATTAATTTGTAGGTTGTATTCATTACAGATTGATCTCGTTTGGATTATCATTCAAAACCAGGAAGCCTTTGACAGTTGTTTAATCCTAGTATAAAACTCCTCTGTAATGTGAACAAGATATCCTGTGCTCCATAATTTTCTGTGGTATTCCAATGGAGACCATTCTATGTAGAATACAACCTACTTCAATTAACTTTCAAATATCATTCACAATAAGAATGGTATCCGTGATATAGATCTGATAATTAATGTCTCAATTTTGCTGGCCAGTGAATCAGTAATGTGCGATGGCGTTTAAAGCGGAAAATACTGGGTTTGAGTCCCAGAGTAAACATCAACTCTGAGATGCAGGTACATCCAGATGACGAGTCCCAAATAGGACGAAACGCGCGTCCTGGATTCCACTGCTAGCCACTATTCATCTCTGCTTACCATGCTTGTGAATTAAGGTATATCGAGGCAATACGCACAGTATGCACATATGCCAATTAGAGACTGACCAGTTGCAGTCCTAAACACAACGATGGGAAGAATCAAACAAACAATACTAAGTGAATTCAAACTTCACCCCATCGCACAAGCAAGTAGCTATCAGGACTCAGTGGCCGAGTGGATAACGCGTTGGCGTTTGAAGCGAGGGTACTGGGTTCGAGTCCCAGAGTGAACATCAACTCTGAGATTCTGGTACATCCAGCTGACGAGTTCCAAATAGGATGGAACGCGCGTCAAACTGAATTCCTCTAGTAGTCACTATCCATCTTTGCTTATAATGCTTGTGAATTAACTTTATATCAAGGCAATACGGAGAGTATGCACATATGCCAATAAGAGACTGATTAATCGCAGTCCTAAATATCAATGGGAAGATTCAAACAAACAATCCTAAGTGAATTCAATAATCACAATACTTTAATATTTTCAACCCGATCAATGACTTCCGTTAATTCAATAAAAGTTATCACATGGCTGATCCAGATTCATGGAATAAATTTGTATCCATACTGCTAGGCTTCAGTGACTGTTTGTGTCTAACAGGAGATTTCTTTCATATGAACAGTCTAGTTAATTACCTCCGACTTGGAGCTCTTCTATGTTTACTACCAATCTCTAGTACGGATAAGAGAGACACAGGATGAGAGCAGAGTCAACAACTCAATCGCGTAAAAATGAGTCTTCCTAGAAAAGTACTAACCATTTTAGTTACTTTATTGAACTATTCTTTGAAGTTTAAAACTCTTATTTAAATTAAAGAATCAATTGATGAGTTAACTTGTCTGTTTGTGGTGTTTGCTACTGATATCGACAGATATAAGTAGTATGTATCGTCAGTTGAAAGTGAAATGTCTGGAAGCAGAAGGTTGAGAACATTGAAGAAAAGCGATCGAGGACAGAGAATGATTCATGTGGAAACGAAGGGACAGTCAAGTCTGAAATGATTGATTGACAATTTGTCAATGAAGTATCTACTGTATGGTTCTCATATTTTACTAAGATGTTCTGTAATTTGTGTGTTCAAGCCCATTCCATTGTTCCCACCTGTGTTCTCATTTACTACATGTTGATTACCGACTAATTTGAACAATATATAATTGACTATTTTATTTGACTAAGCAAGTAAGATTAGTTAACTTATATTTAAGAATTAAATAAATTAAGCCAAATAAAGGGCGGGTCTTTGAAATCTCTCCAATCGATTTGTATCTTTATAATGGGTATGTAGGACAGAATTCCTACAATTGAAGAATATATGGAACTCAAAACGACTATCAACTAACTTCAAAGTGAGAATCTTCAATATGAACGTCAAGACAGTTCTACTGTATGGAGCTGAAACTTGAAGAGCTACTAAATCCATTTTCAAGGAGGTACAAGTATTTATAAACCGTTGTCTACGTAAAATACTCAACATTCACTGACCGGATACTATCAGCAACAGCGTTTTATGGGAGAGGACAAACCAGCTTCTAGTTGAAGAGGAAATTAAGAAAAGATGTTGGAAGTGGACAGGACATACGTTAAGGAAATCACCAAACTGCATCACGAGGCAAGTGCTAACTTGAAATCGTGAAGGGAAGCGGAAAAGAGGAAAGCTAAAAAACAAATTAAGCCGGGAAATAGAATCAGATATAAAAGGGATGAATAACAACTGGAAATAACTTGAAAGGATTGCTGAGGACAGAGTTCGATAGAGGGTGCTGGTTGTCCGCCTATGCTCCTCAACGAGTGGTAAAAGGAGCCAGTAAAGTAAAAAAATACGTAAGTAAGCAAGTAATCTATATTGCTTTTTTCGTCAATCATGAATAGTATGAAACTTGCACTCTTAAACAGAGATTACTAGCATTTAGATATATTTGACAAGTTCAATTTAATTGCTTATCATAAAAGTCATACAGTAATAATGAGGTGTTAAAGTACTAAGAAGTCATAAAGACATTTCTAGGAATTCTTTTAACTACTTGTAAGTAGCATATTTTATAAAGTTTAAATAGTAGAACGAATACAAAAATCAAACTGTAATCTTGTGGCAATGTTTGATCGAGGAATTTCATGTAACAGTGTTCATTAAAACAAAATTCATTGGGCGTTATGAGGCAAAACACCACGAGCATTCCAATTTAATTTTGATAGACCTGTAGTGACCTACTTTTCACTACGAGAACACGTATAATGGAAACAATTATTATTATAACCAACTGTACCAGTGGTTGTTTTACTGTACTTGTTTGTTTAACTCTACCAAAAGTACTTTTCGTTCCACTGTCTATCTTGCTTGTACGAACGCCCTTACCTTCTGCCATTTTGCCTGTTATCTTCGGCACGTCTCGGTATTCTTTCAATAACACGAGATCGCCAATAAATAAACTTTATCTGGACTAATTGCAGCCTTCTGGTTTTTGATCTATCGAAGGAACCAAGTCGTTTTCTGGCACATAATCTTATTGTAGTGGTGATCGTAGTCAATCGCGACTGCACACCCATCTACAGACCTGTGATTACGCTTTATTTGTCTATGAAATGCATAACTAGAAATTTTTGGTTTTAAATAACACTCTACTACTTGGGTGAAAAATGATAATTCATAAACCTCTGTAGTAAATTGTAAGCAGAGATGGATGGTGGCTAGTGATGCTGTAGGAACTGAATTCGACATAGTATCCTGACAAGACTCGGTTGACTTGAACGAATGACGAAGACTCCTTGAAAACACCCTCCTTCAGTCCGTCCATCTGTACCTTCTTTTCCGGCCACGCGTTGAACTCCTTGGATCATCCTCCTGAAGAATTTGTAATACTGCAAACTCATTAGGAATAAGGACATTGCCTGGAATAACTAGCATCGCTTCATGGATGCAGATGCCTGATATGATCTAATTTGTGTATCAATAAAATAAAGTGTCATACAATAACTCAGCCGTTTCATCTGATCAGATTTATAGATGACTATATGTTTCTATACAGTTTTATGAAAGCGAGGGTGCGCAATACTTTGAACATCCTGGATCAGAACCCTTAAAAGTGTCACTCCCATAACTTTGCCCTTGGACTTCTAGCTAGGAAACTCTAATTTAATTATTTGGTCTATCACACTTTTTGTCCAATGACTAGTGCCACATCTGACCTTTGTGTAGTTTCAATTTTTCGATTTCGGGGAGATTTTTAGGTGCATATATCCTTATAGATCAGCTAGCTTGCGAGGCACCTGACTTGGAGCCCTAATTCAACGTGTAGTCTCTCGCTGTTTCCCTATCGCTTTCCTTTCTTAGTTTCCCCTATTTAAACGTGAACTGTTCTTCGGACGAAAAGAGTGATAAAAAGTCCTGTTAACAAAGGGGGTGACATGAAGATAGAGTCGAAATGCGGAATAATTTCCTTGTTTTCGACTGTAGTGAAAGTCATTAAAAAATATTACTACTTTAGTAAATCTATTCAACCTGAATCGCAAACGTTTTTCCTATCTGATGGATCCCGTAATACTAACCCTTTGAACGACTGGAGTAGGTATGATAGTTTAACAAAACATGATCACTTGGTGCGCATTGATTTCATAGACTTGTAGTGGGTGTCGAGTCGAGGACGGACTATGATCACCACTACTATTCGGTTGCGCGCCCTAAAACGACTTGGTTCCTTTGATAACTCGTAAATCAGAAGGTTTTAATTAATCCAGATCAAGTATATATATTGGCGAACTCGTGCTATCGATAGAATACCGAGACGTCCCAACGGGTACAGGCAAGATGGGCAGAGCGTAAGAAAGTTCGAACCGAACAAGGCGGATAGCGGAACAAGAAGTGAGTCTGATACAGTTAAACAAATACAATAGAACAATCTCTGGTACAATTGGTTACAATAATAATAA
Organism: Schistosoma mansoni; assembly: GCF_000237925.1. Classification (NCBI taxonomy): domain Eukaryota; kingdom Metazoa; phylum Platyhelminthes; class Trematoda; order Strigeidida; family Schistosomatidae; genus Schistosoma; species Schistosoma mansoni. Next base: position 583,323 of record NC_031496.1, read on the forward strand.
TTGTTTCTATTATTCCAATCGTGTTCTTATCGAGACTGGCCGTTCACCAAGATATCCAACAAGCCTGAACATTGCATTTTTTCTCAGATACTGAGCTGTGTGGATAAAAAGTGATTATGAGTGACCAAACTCTTGAAGCTGTTCTTTGATTTTTCAACATTATGAGAAAATAAAGGTGCAGGTTCAGCAGATATTCGATAGTGCAGCTCTCACGTTTCGCAGGCGGAATGGGACAAATGGAATCATTTTTCTTCGCTGTTTAAACACCATTTAGTCATAAGATTTCTAATGATTCTCGAAGCAGCTGAGCTTCTGTATACGGCTTGAAAACTTTCCTCAGAAGAAAATCAAATTGTGGATGATATGAAACAACTGTCAGATCTCAAGAACTTAACGGGTACTACCCATGATTCAAAACCGGACGTGAATAAAACCATCATTATAAGCCCTCAAAACGTCACAGCCAGCAAGTAAACCAATACGGAAAGGGCTTTATAGGAAAAGAACAGGAGGGCGAACAAGTAACAAATAACTAGGAGCACAAAAATACAATCTTACGGATACAGCCACGGATTTCCTCATTAACGCAACGAGAATTATACCAGTGCCTGATCTGCAGATTGCAGAAGGTAGTCAAGTCAATGATTGGCCAAAAATGACGTCTATAAAATAAACCATATAAAAAAACCATACCAAGAGTAAGAGGAGGGCTAAAAGTTAAGAAATGAAACCTCGTAATGAACCCAAAGATATCTCTCGATGAGGTCAGTTATTCTTCACGAGTTCAAGAGGTTTTCTAGTAGAGACACGAATGCTTTTTTCAGAAGAAATCAAGCTATATTAAGTCACTAATAAACATGCTACTTCTGGAAGCAGTAGCAGTTGTTAGCGAAACTTGAAAACTGTGTTCAGGCTGAAAGCCCTTGTTTAAAAGAAGAGTTGGGTATCTTGTTAAAAAGTAAAGCGAGTAGATACCTGTTCAATTCCATAATTTTATGGTTTACTTTACACAGGATGGCTTGATAAGCTAGACCTCTCTCTCTAGTCTGTCCTGCTTCAGATTATGAAGTGATGTAATTTTGATGTAAAGAACTTCAGTCTTCAGCCTTCAGAAATAAGGATAGTAGGTTGATGAACCTGTGTTAATCCTGACAGATTTCCTTCCAGTGAAGGTCCAGCTTCTTCTTGAAAATGTTCACTGATGGTGCTGACACCACTTGTTCTAGTAAAGCGTTCCAGTCATTGACCACTCGATGAGAAAAACGGGACCCCACCTTTAGTTTATTAGATCGCGGTTTCAGAACCTTCTTGCTATGACCTCGGAGATTATTAGTGCTGGAGGAAGCAAAAAAATAAGACATATTAACACCCGGATCATAATTAAAGATACGAAATGCCAGTATAAGGTCACCTCGCGTCCTACGATAAGATAAGGGGAAAAGGTTTAGACGTTTTAAACGCTCATCGTAAGGGAGTTTAGAAAGACTCTCTACTAATTTTGTCCCTACACGCTGGACACGCTCAAGCGATTTAGTATCCTGTATCAGACAAGGGCTAGCTGCTTGGATACAGTATTCTAAGTGTGGCCTTACATAGGTGGGATATGAAATTCGAAACATATCCTCGTCAAAGCATTTAAATGCTCTGCGAAGCGACCATAGCGCGCGAAAGCCTTTGGAAGCAACCGCATTGCAGTGCGTAGTAGTTTTTAAGTCGTGACTTATAATTACTCCTAAGTCTTTGTGCTCTTGAACGCGTGGCAGAGATGTACCATTATTGGTATAATGGTAACTAATGTCGTGCCCGATGTGCATGAACACTCTCTTCTTGGAATTAACTTCCAGGCCCCAATCATGAGCACATCTAACTAATTCGTCTAAATCTGCTTGCAGATAACAACGATCAGTCTCATTTCTTATTGTTCTCCAGATTTTAACATCATCCGCAAACAATAACGTCGACGACTTAAGTAATAAAGGTAGTTCATTAATATACAGAAGGAAAAGTAGAGGGCCTAAGATGGTGCCTTGGGGCACACCACTGTTGACCAGTTTCCATTCGGATAGCGTTCCATTGACCCTTACTCTCTGTCTGCGGTCACATAAGAAGCTTCCTATCCATTCCTGTATAGCACCTGTTATTCCAAAGCTCGAGAGCTTTAGCATAAGACCTAAGTGTGAAACCTTATCAAACGCTTTGCTAAAATCTATGAATATCACGTCGACAGACTGGCCGTTGTCTAGGGCAGCTGTCCAATCCTCTCTCTCAATAAGTAAGTTGGTCAAGCATGAATGTTTGTTACGAAACCCATGTTGCTCGGGAGTTAACAGATTGTACGAATCTATGTGACTCAGTAGCTTAGCCCGAATTAATTTTTCAAGTAACTTAACTACTATACTGGTCAGGCTAACAGGCCGGTAGTTAGATACGATCCGTCTCTGACCATCCTTAAATATAGGACTAATTATGGCGTCTTTCCAGTCTCTAGGTAGTTGAGCCTGTGAAAGGGACATGTTGAAGAGCATCATGAGCGGTCTTGAGATAATGTCCGCAAGCGATGACAGCAAACGTGGGTGCAACCCATCGGGGCCCGGTATCTTACAAGGTTTTAGGTTAGTTATCAAAGGAAGAACAATATCGTCTGTCACGTGTAAAGGTCCTATGGCTGGTATCTCCTTGTCAATGGGACAAGTAGTTGTAACACTACACGTAGAGTAGACTTCACTGAAATAGTTAACAAATGTCTCCGCTTTCGCTAGATCAGATTCAGCCAATAAAGCTGAATTTTCGCTTAACAGTAATGAGGGGATACCATCACTACGTTTCGTCCGCCTTTTAACGTACGAAAACAGTCGCTTCGGACAGGTACGGCTATCGTATGCCAACTGTCGTTCGTAAGCCATGCGGGATTTAGCTATGGTCTTTTTACATATATTCCGGATTTTTTATATTCGCACTTAAATGATGCCTGACCTGTTGACAAGAATAAGTCCCAGAAATGTTTCCTACTCTTCAACAGCTTCCGGGTTTCCTTATTAATCCATGGAGGGCATTATGATAGCTTACGTGCTGACCATGGGATAAACGGTTGAGTTACGGATTCGAACGTAGACTTAAACCTATTCCATGCATCATCAATCGATCCATCAGCATCGACCGACCAGTCAATTGAGATAGCATAGTCCCTTATTGCCGGAATATTAGCTCTCCAGATATTTGGACGGGGTGGAGCAGATGCAAATTCTATACCATGTATCCGGAACTTAAAGGAGAGTACGACATGGTCACTATTCACCATTGGGGGAAGGTTTTGAATGTCGATGATATCTTCACAGTGGTGTGTGAGGACAAGGTCTATCAATGACGGATTATGTTCCAAGTCTATATGCGTCGGCTTAACGATACATTGTACAAGTGCACATTGAATAATTGATGACAGAAGGACGCTATCGAAACCCCCACCTGGAGCTGTGAGCTCTATCCAGTTTATATGGGGTCCATTGAAGTCTCCAACGATGAGACAAGATTCTGCTTTACTCCAAGAACAGACGTGTCTTAGGATAAAGTCGTCAGCGAGACAACACGGACTACGATATATTCCTCCTATCGTCACTAACCCATTTCTAGACCTAATTGTACAACATACTACCTCACACGTACCACTTACATGCGCCTCCGATATGATCGAGTTTATGCAGAAGTGGTCCCTAACATATAATATTATGCCTCCTCCCTTGCGACTTCTAACTCTATCACTTCTGATACAGATGTAGCCTGAAATGACTGGAGAACAGTCTATATCTACAGTGAACCAAGTTTCGGTGATAACAATTATATCCGGATTTAAGTCGTCTACCATCAAACTTAGCTCAGACATCTTATTCCGAAGACTACGAGCATTCGTGTAACACACATTTAAGGTGTTTTTGGAGACATACGTTCTACCCACACAGGTCTCGGAAGCATTGGCTTCCATGACCTGACTGCCCGAAAACCCTTAATCGTAAGGTTCGCTTCACTGTTTAGCTTTCGAGTTTTTAACTCTGTTAGAGCATTCTTCCACTTGATCCGATCCTCAAGTGGCCAGGTCGAATACGGATGTTTGAGTCACGAGTTTTGCGTGAGTTATTTAGTAATACGTCCCTTTCCTCAAAATTACCGAGTACTAATTTAAGGATCCTTCTCCGTTGGGTTTCGCCTTCAACATATTTACCGAGTCTGATGACTTTCGAGATATGTACCCCTGGGACCTCATCGGGGAGTATATTTCTGATGAGAGATCCCACTAACTGCAGGTCGTGGGCATGTCTCTTAGCGGGATCGGTGTCTTTCGATTCTGCCAAGTTCCAGATGATTACACTAGGGACCTGTTTAACTTCCTTAAAAGTCGTGTTCACGGCCTTCGACCGTGACGTCAGATCCTGCCGGTTAGCTACCGGCTTCTTACTGTTAACTTTCTTTATAACAGTGTCATGTGGGTCGAGCGAGTGACTCACAACACATTTGGTGAAGTTAACTGTTTCATCCACACAGTATTAATATTTTCTTACTTTGGACTTGAGCGGAGTGCCTATGCTCACGACTGAGTCCACGAGACTATCG
>NC_031496.1:588124-609996 GCF_000237925.1 Schistosoma mansoni
GAATAACACATCTTTCGAAATTTTGAAATTACGATTCCTCCCCCAGCAGTCAAACAGTCTTATCTTAGGAATATCTTATCTCTTCGTTTTACCAATAACCAGAAAATCAACTAAGGCAGAATTCGTTACAAATTCGTATCTGAGGGGTCTTCATACTTTGAATCAACAGTGAAACTGGAAAAAGAACTAGTAGTATCAGTGATGACCACAGTCAAACTTAAGAAAGAGCAAACAAAAAGGGGAAATAATGTACGGAACGACATCAAAACTCATGGTTTATGGGAAGACAAAAAGTGTATACATCTGCTCCATTGCCACTGCTTGTTATTTACTCCGTGGAAAGTCCTGGACTATGTATCAAACTTATCATTTTTTATCTCAGCCTAAAGGATTGTGCCTACCAACACAGGTTATGCCAGCCTTTAGTGACTATGTGGACTGATTTTACCTATTGATTTCATCCTCAGTAGCATTGTCTATCATACTTCTCTAGGTAGAATTAAATATCTTGGTAGACACTTCGTGCACATTTTTAGCACGTCGCATCCGCCTGTACAGAAAATGTCTCAGAATCACCAACCAAAGCTACGGCGAATCCCGTCACTTGTAATGTCAATGACTTTCGTAGAAATAGTTGTGAAAGTTGGGTTTCCAATATTATGTAAGGCAAGTACTAATCTTAAATGTTGAGGACTCAAAAGGTGGGTGACTGTAATGGCGTAGCTTGTTCGTTTTCAACTTGGTAAACTCAAAATAATTAGGCCTATCCTATCAATAAATTTTTGTGGATGGCGATCCAACTCGTATGGCCATAAACAGATATATTTAGTTGATTTTCACAACATACTCGAGTTCTCTTTCCGAGAAGTATCAAAACTGTCATTACATCCTAACTGGAGCTGTAGTCTAATGTCCTTGCTGTTAAACACTCAGTATTAGGATCAGACGATTTAGTTCATGATGTTTAGTTTGATTTCCAGAAGCTAAGGGTGCATCGATGCTTCTCATATAACCCCTATAGCCCAGTTTGTTATGTGAACGGATTTATCACTATTTGTATGCGAGTGTGTGTACAACATCACTCCAACGAAACTTTTTCATTTACTCAGGATAATGAATTAATAATTGGCTCTTGGGATTCTGGACCCTTACTGGAAAATGGAGAAGCCAATGCAGCAAATAGTGAGGGTTCTGTCCACGTATTAAAGTATAGGAAGGTATGGAAGGCATCTTATCATCTTGGCATGGTATGTTTGCCTTTTCTACTTAAAAAGAGGATTTCGACTTTTTTTTACAGGTTTCCTGTGTTACAGCAGGTAGTATATACAAACCCAATGAAGTGAGTGAGACCATTTTAACTGATTTACTTGTTTGAATGAACTATTTTCTAGACATGGATCATAGCTTTGTGCTCTGATTCACACTGTTATGCATTTGATGCTTGTGGTCTTGTTCCAGAATCTGTAAGTTGCCATTTCTATATTTCATATTAATGCATGTTCTTTTCAAAAAGCATGCTATTTCTGTTATAAGCTAATGTCAGTGGAGTAAATTCTTGGAAACAGTAATAGTTATTCGTCCGTATTTTAGGACTTAGCAATGCATATCCACCACTTAACGTTTCAACTCAAGGATTTCAGCTTTAGATTCAGTTTCCTCCGTCCTTCGAAAGAATTTTTCCACAGTTGGTTTCTGTACCCCATATGTCCTTCCACCTTGTGATTAAATCATTTGTTGTATTTGAGTATCACTGAAACTCTCCGGTCTGTAGTAATAAGGTGAACATTTGTAATTGGTTGCATCTGAATAGGAACAGTAAACGGATGATGCCCTGGTACGGCCGAGAGTGGGGAGAGCCCACTCTCCCTCTCGAAATGCTCTCACATGGCCAGCGAATATATAGCCTCTGCCAGGGAAGTCCTACTCACTACCTTCTCGTGGCGGGGGTGTTGTTTACGAAAGTGAGAGGACGAAAAGCGAATGTCCGGCGCTTTAACCGGGTTGGTGGACACGGAAAGTTCACCTAGGGGAGTTGGAAAACCCTGATTCCAAACCAATTGTGCACATGGGCTCCAGTATCCTGATGGAACGAATGGCGAATGAACCTGCTGCTGGTCAACGGCTACCATGGGACTGCATCTCCTTACGATGCTCCACTGCCTTGTGGATCAGACCTTTAGGTCAAAGGCTCCGGGTGTGGCCCCCTAAGAAAACCACCTGCTTCGGTTTGGGCACCCGGGCAGTATCACAGCCCACACACAAATAAATGAAATGATGAATTCTATTGACGATACTATTCTCGCTCACACTAGAAGCAAGACAATTTACACTATTATCATTACCATTATTATTATTATTATTATTACTATTATTTACTACGTCGCTTTTTCACTCCCTTTATTATCAAATTGTGTATCCTTCCTTTCCAACTTATGCAGTAGCTCGCCCATGGTGGAAACTCTGTCCTATCTAAACGATCTCCAGTCACTGTCTGATTGAAAGTGAATGCTTCCACCGATTATGAATACTGAAGCAGGCTTTCTGAAACCGCGTACACTGTTCAAGCTGGCTTCCTTCAACGTTCGCACACTAATGCAGATGGGGCTGGCTGCCTTTAGAAAGTCTTAATGTTGATGTTTGCTGTCTATCCGAGACCCGTATTCAAGACTCTAGTGAAGTACTACACATTCGCTCTCCATCTGTCGCTTCGAAAAGCTTGTTTCACGTGCGCTTATCCGGGGACTCTGTGGCATCTTCGTCTGGTCTTGCAGGCGTTGGTGTTGCACTATGCGCTAAAGCTGAGGCAGCACTAATCGATTGGATCCCCATTAACAGTCGGTTATGTGCTGTTAGATTAGAAAGTTCCATCAAAGTGAGAAGAAACCGGCGTGAGAAACGGTGTCTTTTCGTCATCTCCGCCTATGCCCCGACAGATTGCAGCCCGAATGCAATCAAGGATGAGTTTTGCCACCAGTTAACAGTTCTTCTCCAGAAAGCGCGTTCGACAGATATTGTAGTATTAGCCGGAGACTTGAATGCTCAGGTCGGGCGTCTAGGCACAGAAGAGATTCGTTTAGGTGGCCGATGGGGACTTGTTGGTCGCAGGACAGATAACGGGGACCGTTTGCTGCAACTGTGCACACACTACAACCTGTTTCTGGCCAGCACTAACTTCCGGCACAGTCATCGCCGGTGTGCCACCTGGCGTCCTCCCCTTCTGCATCTCAAGCCTGGACTCAGATTGATCACATCGCGACCAGCTACCGCTGGCGTGGTTGTGTACAAGACTGCCGCTCCTTTTGGAGTACCTATCTGGAGTCTGATCATGCCCTGGTCTGCGCCAATCTCACCTTACTTTTCAGTGGCCGAAGGATTGACCACCACCAACGGATAAATGTTAGTAAACTGGCTGCAACATCTGTTGCAAGTAAGTATCGAGCGGAGTTAGCCTCTAGGCTAGCTACCATCCCACCGAAAAGTATAGATGAGCATTGGTTGCATCTTCACGACGCCATGAAAATGGCGAGTAAAGCCGCTTGCGGCTTCGCGAAACGTCCCGCTTACAAGCACTGGGTTTCTTCTGGCTCCTTACAACTGATCGAAGCCCGTCGGTCTACTCCGGGTGACCGTGAGTTTGACCACAAACGAAGGCTGTTACGTAATGAAATCGGGCAAAGCTTGCGTAAGGACCGAGAAGCCTGGTGGTCGGAGCGTGCTAATGAGCTGGAAGCAGCAGCTGCATCTGGTAACTGCCGGAAGCTCTTCCAACTCATCCGAGCCACTGGCAGCAAGAAGTCTGGTGTGAGTGAAACAATCTACGAGGATGATGGGATGCCAATCACTAACATCTCTCGACGTCTTGGACGATGGACAGAATTCTTCGAAGGGCAATTCAACTGGCCTGCTGCTCCGGTAACATCAACCAGTTTGTCTCGCCCCCCATGGCCGGTGACAACTGATCCACCAAACGAGGCGGAAGTCCGCAAGGAACTCCAACTCTTAAAACGGTACAAATCACCGGGCCCGGATGACTTACCTCCGGCTCTTTTTAAAGATGGTGGTGACTTTCTGGCTAAGGAACTGACGGTGTTGTTTGCAAAGGTTTGGGAGCTAGAAAGTGTTCCAACATCATGGAATGAGTCAATAGTCGTCCCTATCTTCAAAAAGGGTTCACGTTGTTCCTGTAACAACTATCGGGGGATAAGTCTACTTCCGATTGCGTCCAAACTATTGGCTTCTGTCATTCTTCGTAGGTTGTTTAAAACCTGAGAACGATTGACTCGCGAGGATCAGGCTGGTTTTCGTTCTGGTCGAGGATGCATTGATCACATCTTCACCCTCCGCCAAATGTTAGAACACCGTAATACTTATCACAGGCCAACAATCGTAGTGTTTCTTGATATCAGGGCTGCCTTCGATTCGTCGGACAGGACTGTTCTCTGGGATTGTATATTGAAGAAGGGTGTGCCTGAGAAGTTCATTAACATCTTAAAGGCCCTGTATACGAACACCTCAGGCAGAGTGAGGGCATACAACCACCTTTCTCCCTTGTTTCATTCGAGCAGTGGGGTTAGGCAAGGTTGCCCGATCTCACCATTCCTCTTCAACTTTGCCATCGATGACATCCTGGAAACAGCTCTGATGGATGTAAGTAATGGCGGTGTGGATCTGCTGCCTGGAGAACGACTTCTCGACCTCGAATATGCGGATGATATTGTCTTACTGTGCGATAATGCCCAAGCCATGCAATCCGCACTTAATCAGTTGGCAATCAGTGTCCGTAGGTATGGTATGTGCTTTGCACCTTCGAAGTGAAAAGTACTCCTACAAGACTGGCAGGATTCTCATCCTGCACTCACCCTGGATGGTGAGCAGATTGAAGTAGTTGAGAAGTTTGTGTATCTAGGTAGCTATATAAGTGCTGGTGGTGGCGTGAGTGATGAGATTGATGCACGTATAATGAAAGCCAGAGCGGCTTATGCCAATCTGGGCCATCTTTGGCGCCTTCGTGATGTTAGTCTAGCTGTAAAAGGTCGGATCTACAACGCGTCGGTGAGAGCAGTTTTGCTCTATGCTTGTGAAACCTGGCCTCTCCGAGTTGAGGATGTTAGACGTCTCTCTGTGTTCAATCATCGTTGTCTCCGAAGGATTGCTGACATACAGTGGCAACACCATGTTAGTAATGTAGAGGTTCGGCATCGTGTGTTCGGGCGCCCAGACGATAATTCAATTGGTGTCATCACCTTGAAACACCGACTTCGGTGGCTTGGACGCGTTCTACGAATGTCGTCCCAGAGACTTCCACGTCGTGCATTATTTGCCGACTCTGGGACTGGTTGGAAAAAGCGGAGAGGAGGTCAGTGTATGACATGGTGTCGTGGCATGAAAGGAAGCTGCAAAGGGCTAGCTTCTGTTGGTCCTTCACGACTCCCTGGCTGGGGTCCGAAAGATGGTGCAACACAGTGGCTAGAGACGTTATCAGATATGGCTCAGAATAGAAGCCAGTGGCGATCCTGCTGCAACCTTCTTTTACTTTCTACATAAAGAGTGGTTCTAACTTTCTTAACTGAAAGAGTCTTCTGGTTGTACATTTTAGTCCGCGTTATCTTTTCATCCTTTCTCTTCCTACTTTCATTATTTTGTGTGGCGCATATGTATCTGGTGCCCTTTTGTACCAATATATATGTGTTTAAATAAATAAATAAATAAATAAATGATAGGTGATATGGTCGTCCACTAGAAATAAAGTATGGACTACGTAGTAGAACATTGTTTCGAAACTTTTAGTGGCTCACTTTCTGTCCACTACAAAGTTCATTTTTGTATCTTATTACTTAAAACTACCGATAAATTTTATGTAGCTGAGTCTCGTACTCCGGAACGGTAGTATGTCATGAAGAAATTTTTTTTCTACCTTGTTGATCTGTCTTGCTGAAGCGGCAAATGAATCCGGAAAGTTCAGGGTTAGTCCCAATGTTTTGCAAGAGTTAAAGATGTTACCTGGTCATCTAAACTGAAATGAATGAAGCGAGTTTTGAATATATAAGTCAGTGGTCAATGCAAATCAAATCTTAAGATCCTAGGCTATAGCTCTTCCTTATGCTAATTTTATTAAGTGTTTATTACACATTTTTCAGAGGACATTGTTTTATTCATTACTATCCATATCTAAAACATCACATACCACTATATGATTAAACTAAAGAGTCATGATGACCTTGTTAATAGATGAGTCAGTCAATCAGCTACAACGTAGGACCAGGCACATTTATGCATCGGTCCAAGTTGCCATACCTCGTTAGCACAACAAGATGAACACCCAATTCATAGAAGTAGTTAATTTAGTAGTGGTAATATATAAAAGATAGGTTTTATATAAGGATATAGTATAGGAAGGCAGAAAGTTATGAAGCAACTTCAATCTCAAGGTTTAAGGGAAGATAATGAGTGTATACACCTACGCCATTGTGATCGATTTTGAACCATGTCACCTAGAGTATCCAACCATTAGTTACAATAGTCACGCGAACCCCAACCAAGTAGTCTGCATCTGCCAACATGGCTCAGACTAGAAGTTAGTGACTTCAAGCACTGATGCCACGTTTTGGTTTGGCCGCCCTTAACTCTCTTCCAATCATCCCCTACACTAGTCAACATTGTGCGTCGTGGTAATCGGTGTTCAGGCATACGTAACACATCCATTGTCTGTTGTTTGATAATATGTGTTTCATGTATCATTAGGAAACTAATAAATTCGGGTAATTTGAACTCAATAGATTTGAAAAACAAGCAAAACTTTATTCATGTTTGTATTTTTGTACATCTATAGGAAAATATTTCAAGTAAATCTAAACAAAAAATTAACGCTCATGGTTCTTCAAAGGCTGATCAAACTGTCAAAGCAGAAGTTGATACATTGAAAATGGTTCATCATCAAGAATTAGCCTACAACGCCAAAGATGTCTGTATATTTAAGGAAGGTGAGATTGATAGGTTATGAAGTAATTTATTAATGTATTTTGGAGTTCTTATTAATACTATCTTAGTTTAATTGTATTTTCTCTATGTTAAATTGCTGGGTTTGTGAACTTAAATATATGGCGGTGAAACATGGCCGATAAGAGTAGAGGATATTCGTATGCTGTTAGTATTCGATCATAGGTGTCTTCAAAGCATTGCTCGTATATTCTGGGACCATCGAGTAAGTAATACAGTTGTTAAGAAACGGGTACTAGGTAAAGATGGCAGATCGATTGATGAAATAGTGAAACTTCATCAGTTGAGATGGCTGGGTTACGTGTTACGTATGCCCAACCACCAACTGCCCCGACGTACAATGTTTTATGGTGTGGGAGTAAGTTGGAAGAAAGCTGAGGGCGGCCAAACCAAAACGTGGCAAAAATCCATGAACTCACTGACAATTGAACTGAGCCATGTTGGTAGGTGTAGGCTACCTGGTTGGGATTCGCGAGATGATAGCAATCGATGTTTAGAGACCTTGAATGACATGACTCAAAATCGTTTGCAATGTCGAAGGTGCATCCACTCTTTGTGTTCTACCAAATTCTAATCTTCTGAATTTTTCATGTCCCTATCCTTTTTCTCTTTCCAAATGTATTTCACTGGATTATACTCCTTCAATACTTACTTACTTACTTACGCCTGTTACCCCTCGTCGAGGAGCATAGGTCGCTCACCAGCATTCTCCATCCAACTCTGTCCTGAGCCTTCCTTTCCAGTTGCTATTCAGCCTTTTCATATCGGCTTCTATTTCCCGGCGTAGTGAGTTCTTTGGCCTTCCTCTTTTCCGCTTCCCTTCCGGATTCCAAGTTAGGGATTGAGTCGTGATGCACATTGGTGATTTTTTTAATATATGTCCGATCCACTTCCAACGTCTTTTCCTAATTTCCTCTTCAGCTGGAAGCTGGTTTGTCCTCTCCCATAAAACGCTGTTGCTGATAGTATCCGGCCAATGAATGTTGAGTATTTTGCGTAAACAATTGTTTATAAATACTTGTACCTTCCTGATGATGGCCGTAGTAGTTCTCCATGTTTCAGCTCCATACAGTAGGACTGTCTTGACGTTCGTATTAAAGATTCTGACCTTGAAATTGGTTGAGAGTTGTTTTGAGTTCCATATGTTCTTCAATTGTAGAAATGCTGCCCTTGCTTTGCCAGTCCTCGCCTTTACATCTGCATCCGATCCTCCTTGTTTATCAACGATGCTCCCCAGGTACTTGAATGTTTCCACCTCTTCCAGGGTTTCGCCATCAAGTGTGATTGGGTTGGTGTTCTCCGTGTTGCATTTGAGAATCTTGCTTTTTCCTTTGTGAATGTAGAGGCCTATCGATGCGGAGGCTGCTGCTACATTTGCGGTCTTCATCTGCATTTGTTCGTGTGTATGAGAGAGGAGGGTAGGTCATCTGCGAAGTCCAAATCATCTAATTGATTCTGGGAAGTCCATTGTATTCCGTATTTCCCTTCAGATGTCGAATTCTTCATAATCCAGTCAACCACTAGAAGGAAGAGGAATGGGGAGAGTAGACAGCCTTTTCTGACTCCGGTCCTTACTGGAAATGCATCTATCAGCTGTCCTCCATGCACCACTTTGCACTGTAGTCCATCGTATGAGTTTTGGATAATGTTGACAATCTTTTCAGGAACTCCATAGTGTCGAAGAAGTTTCCATAATGTTCTCCTGTCAAACGCCTTCTCATAGTCGATGAAGTTGACGTATAGTGATGAGTTCCACTCAACTGATTGTTCCACGATGATCCGTAGTGTCGCAATCTGGTCTGTGCACGACCGATCCTTACGGAATCCAGCCTGTTGATCCCTAAGTTCGGCGTCTACTGCGTTTTTCATCCGATTCAGCAGCACTCTGTTGCAAACTTTTCCTGGTACTGATAACAAACTGATGCCTCTGTAGTTCTCACATTTGCTCAGATCTCCTTTCTTTGGTATCTTGATGAGATATCCTTCTTTCCAGTCCATTGGCACTTGTTCCTCTTCCCAAATCTTCTTGAATAGAAGGTGAAGCATGTTTGTAGTTATTTCAATGTCTGACTTCAGTGCTTCTGCTGGTATATTGTCAGGTCCTGCCGCCTTCCCACTTTTGATTTGTCTGATGGCCATCTTGACTTCTTCGATCGTTGGTGGAGTGACATCTATTGGAAGGTCAGTGTGGGCTGCTTCGATGTTCGGTGGATTCAATGGGGCTGGTCTATTCAACAGTTCCTCGAAGTATTCTGCCCATCTTTTCCTCTGTTCTTGAATCTCAGTGATTGTCTTTCCTTCTTTGTCCTTGACTGATCTCTCTGGTTTGCTATATCTCCCTGCCAATTTCTTCGTTGTATCATATAGTTGTTTCATATTCCCTTCTCTTGCAGCTTTTTCCGCCGCCGTTGCTAGTTCTCCCATGTATTTCTGTTTGTCGGCTTTAATGCTTTTCTTCACTTCCCGGTTTGCTTCTGCGTAGTCTGCTTGCGCCTTGACTTTCTCTGTTCGCGGCGTTCGACTGTTGTTAATTGCTAGTTTCTTGTTCTTCCTTTCTTGAATTTTGTCCAGGGTTCCCATAGAGATCCATTCCTTGTGATGATGCTTTTTAGGACCAAGAACCTCCTGACACGTTGAAGTTAGTGCTTCTTTTATCCCTTTCCAGTTGTCCTCCAAAGTAGTTTCTTGTTCTTTCAGTAGATCCTGTAGGGCCTGGAACCTGTTGTTGAGAGTTACCTTGAATTCATGGAGCTTGTCAGTATCTCGAAGGAAGGCTGTATTGAACCTTTGTAGTGCTGTTTGTCCAGTTGTCCAGTGTTTCTTTAGCTTCAGTCTCATCTTGGCCACAACCAGGTGGTGATCTGAAGCTATGTCAGCTCCTCTCTGGGTTCTCACATCTTCCATTGATCTTCGGAATTTTTTGTTGATACAGATGTGATCTATCTGGTTCTCTGTGGTGTGGTCCGGTGAGATCCATGTAGCTTTGTGTATGCGCTTGTGTGGGAATATTGTGCCGCCTATAACCAATTTGTTGAATGCACATAGGTTTGCAAGTCTCTCGCCATTTTCATTTCTCTCTCCTAGTCCATGTCGTCCAATTATATCTTCATATCCTGTGTTGTCCACTCCAACTTTAGCATTTAGATCTCCCATCAGAATGGTGAGGTCCTTTCGTGAGCACTTCTCTATAATTGATTGCAGCCTTTCATAGAACTGATCTTTATCATCGTCGTTGCTATCATTGGTGGGTGCATAACATTGGATAACGTTCATTGTGATCCCTTGCTTCTTTGTTCTGAATGATGCTTTGATTATCCTGGGTCCATGAGATTCCCATCCCACAAGTGCATTTCGTGCTTCTTTATACAGCATTAGAGCAACTCCCTGAGTGTGTGGAGCATTTTGCCCTTCGTGACCGGAGTATAGCAGCATATCTCCTGTACCTAGCCTTTGTTGTCCAGTTTGTGTCCAATGGGTTTCGCTGATTCCGAGTACTGCCAAGTTGTATCTCCTCATTTCCATTGCTATTTGGCTGGTTTTTCCTGTCTCCCACATTGTCCGGACGTTCCATGTACCTATAAAGAGTATTGCTCTGGTTGTTAGAAGGTGTATCGGTCTCGTGACTTCCGAAGAATTTCGGCTTTCATCATGAGACGTCATAATTATTCCTTCAACTCCCAGGGGAGTTTAAATGGTTTGAAATATTTTTTCTGGTTAGAGTTTTTTTAGCGAGTTAGCTTTTCTACGGGATGGGGTCGCTAACCCCATGCCCAACCCTCCTCCTTTACCCGGGCTTGGGACCGGCAGTAACTCTAGAAGAGCTACAGGCGGAGTTATACTCCTTCAATAACATCTTCAAACCCTAATCTTTCGGTTTAATGCTTATACTCTTACTACTTCTACCACTATGGGATTGAAATCGATAACTGCATCTCTGTGCTAATGTGGAATGGCAACTCGAACTGATGTACGTACGTACGTACGAAGTTCTATGTTGTTACTGACTGACTGAAAGATCATTCACATCAACTGATATATTCATTTCTCTATTTTATAAAAGAGATTAACATTTTCATTATTCCACAGTGTTTTGCCACTACTACTTCTCTATGCTTCTCGACCTCTCTCATTATTACCTTATTATAATACACGAATTTTCTTTATTTACTCATTTATTTCCTTCCTATTTGTCAACTTACGTCCTGGAATCCACTGCTAGCCACTATCCATCTTTGCTCATAATGCTTGTGAATTAAGACAATATCTAGGCAATACGCACAGTATGCACATACTGCCAATAAGAGACTGACCAGTCGCAGTCCTAAACATCAATGGGAAGATTCAAATAAACAACACTAAGTGAACTTTTTTTTTCTTTGTTTCTTTTTTCTTATTTTAGGAGAAATCGCCGTAGCTCATTCTGATCGTGTTGTTCGATTATATTCATGGTGTTCATTTAAAACAATTGATGATAAATCTAAAACATCAAATAAAATATCAAATTTAGGAGAATTTATTCTATTAATAAAATGGGAATTAGCTGGTCAGGTAAATTGTTTATACAAATGTGATTGTTTAATTTCTTTCAAAAAAAAAACAACCGCACAATTGACTTTTTTGGAACATAAGTGTCCTCTTACCCCGGTGATCGACTATAATTATATTTCTTGATATTGTGATAGCGTTCTATTCCGTTAACTGTAAGATTTCATGGTCGTGGGGTTAGGCATAGTTGCCCAATCTCACCATTCCTCTTCAAATTTGCCAACTATGATATTCTGAAAACAGCTATAATGTATGTAAGTAATGGCGGTGTGGATCTGCTGCCTGGAGAAAGACTTCTCGACCTTGAGTATGCGGATGATATTGTCTTACTGTGCGATAATGCCCAAGCCATGCAATCCGCACTTAATCAGTTGGCAATCAGTGTCCGTAGGTATGGTATGTGCTTTGCACCTTCGAAGTGAAAAGTACTCCTACAAGACTGGCGGGATTCTAATCCTGTATTCACCTTGGGTGGTAAGCAGATTGAAGTAGTTGAGAAGTTCGTGTATCTAGGTATCTACATAAGTGCTGGTGGTGGCGTGAGTGATGAGACCGATGCACGTATAATGAAAGCCAGAGCGGCTTATGCCAATCTGGGCCATCTTTGGCGCCTTCATGATGTTAGTCTGGCTGTAAAAGGTCGGACCTACAACGCATCGGTGAAAGCAGTTTTGCTCTATGCTTGTGAAACTTGACCTCTCCGGGTTGAGGATGTGAGACGACTCTCTCCGAAGGATTGCTGACATCCAGTGGCAACACCATGTTAGTAATGCAGAGGTTCGGCATCGTGTGTTTCGGGCGCAGAGACGATAATTCAATTGGTGTCATCACCTTGAAACACCGACTTCGGTGGCTTGGACGCGTTCTACGAATGTCGTCCCAGAGAATTCCACGTCGTGCATTATTTGCCGAAGCTGGGACTGGTTGGAAAAAGCGGAGAGGAGGTCAGTGTATGACATGGTGTCATAATATGAAAGAAAGCTGCAAAGGGCTGGCTTCTGTTGTTACAAATCAAGATTTCCCACTGTCTCCACTTTTATTTGACTTTATTATAATTATCTTCCAAAAATTCACACTTTCTTTACCTAACTTTCCAACTATTGATCTGCCCTCCTCTGGAAACTCACTAATCGACATTGAGTACTTTCGGGTTATATCTCTTTCCATCGAAATGCAAAATTTTGCTTCAAGACTGGTCTATGTCATCTAAATTGATTATAGTGAGTGAACTAGTTGACCATCTTGACTATTTCAGTTACCATGGAAGTCTCATCATCACCATACTAGGTTGTATCTGAAATGTCAGTAAGGTTTAGAAAGCTTGATTGGCGTTTGCCAATATGTATTAATTATAGCATAGACAATTATCTTGACCAATTGTTTGAAATTTAAGGTGATATGGCTCAAAATCAATCACATTAGCATAGGTGAATTCACTCTTTATTCACCTCTAAATTACAAAGTTCCAGTACTCTTTCATATATATATTTCTTTTCATTCCATCTTCTGGAACCATATTTCCAGTGTTGATTTTTCTCATTATCCCTACTAATACATGTATTTTAATCTCTTCCTTATTCATTTTGTAGATTTTATCCCATTTCTCTGATATTGTATGATAACTTGGGTTAAGACATATTTGTGCTAGGATCTTCATTAAATGCGACTGACCAATTTAATTGCGGTATTTTGAAATTATTGATCAGATGCTGATAAGCAATTAAGACAAATTAATATTGACAGAAGATAGGTAGTTCATAGCTGTCAGTGGAATTCAGGATGCGGGTTTCATCAGTTGTATTCACTTGAATCCCTGTGTGAACATGTTATCCTGAAATGGCATATTCGATAGCGGTCATCATAAGAAGAATATTATCAGATTGAGGTTTTTTGGATATTGTAGTAATTTTTAATAGTTGAATTTATGAATCGATTAAAGTGAGACCGAAGGTCTTTGATTTTAGTCTCACGTGCAGAATCGTGGATACGCACTGTTCACCAGTCCCCATTCTAGGACGAAACGGCCGTCCAGTGCTTCCAGGATTCCCATGGTGGTTTAACTTTAATCGACTCATGAATTCAACTATAAAAAATAACAATAGTTTAAAATTCCACAAAAAAGCGATGCTTCAAGTAGCCTAACATAGATCCATGATATTTCATTATGTTCTTACTACCTGCCCGGAATGAAGATTTCTATATATTGTACTTGAAGTTTTCAGTTGATTGTATTTGCTACTCAATACTTTGCCCCCAAATGCTCTGGTATGGCCGAGAGTGGGGAGAGTCCGCTCTCCCTCTCAAAATGCTCTCACATGGCCATACGTATATAGCCTCTACCGGGAAGTCCTACTCACAGCCTGCTCGTGGCATTACAGTTGTTTACGAAATTGAGACGACGAAAAGTGAATGTCCGGCGCTTTAACCGGGTTGGTGGACACGGAAAGTTCACCTAGGGGAGTTGGAAAACCCTGATTCCAAACCAATTGTGCACATGGGCTCCAGTATCCTGATGGAACAAATGGCGTACGAATCAACTGTTGATCACCGGCTACCATGGGACTGCATCTCCTCACGATGCTCCACTGCCTTTTGGATCAGACATTTAGGTCGAGGGCTCGGAGTATAGTCCCCTAAGGAAACCACCTACTTCAGTTTGGGCACCTGGTCAGTTTCACAGCCGTCACACAAATCTCATTTGATTTGTGTGGCGCATATGTATCTGGTACATCCTTGTACCTATATTTATGTGTTTAAATAAATAAAATAAATAAACTCAATACTTTCATATTTACTTACTACACACTACTATGTGTCGAAATTAATTGTAAATACAATTCGTATATCTTTAGTAAATAAAGTTGTTGAAAGACGAAAATATTCTTTGTTTAACTTTCGTTATTTTACTTAATGATATAGGTGATGTAAGTTGACAAGAGTCAAAGGAGCTTTCTGAATCCATGTAGAGATTTCATCAGACACTAACTCATTAGGGCTGACCAGACTTCTGAGACCACTTCACTTATCTTGGAAGTCTGATCTACCCTAATTGGTTGATGTCTGACGAAATCTCTGCACGGATTCAGAAAGTTCGTTTGGCATTTTCCAACTTACGTCACCTATGGCGAAGGCGAGATATCTGTCTATCAATTAAGGGGCGAGTATACTGTGCAGCAGTTCGCTCTGTTCTACTTTACGGCTGTGAAACATGGCCATTAGGAGTAGAAGATACTCATAAGTTACTAGTTTTGGATCATAGATGTCTTAGAAATATTGCTCGCATCTGCTGGGATCACCGGGTAATTAATAGTGAGGTTGGGCGCAGGGTATTAGGGAATGATGGTAAGTCAGTTGATGAGATTGTGAATCTTGATAGGCTGAGATTGTTGAGCCACGTGTTACGTATACCTCAATATCGATTACCATGACGCGCAATGGTGACTATTATTGGCAATGCCTGGAAGAAAAAGTTAGGGGCAGCCAAACCAAAACGTGGCATCAGTCCTTAAAGTCATTAACTTCTAATCTGAGCCATGTTGGCAGATGCAGACTACTTGGTTGGGGTTCGCGTGACTATCGTAACCAATGGTTGGAGACTCTAGGTGACATGGCTCACAATCCATCACAATGGCGTAGGTGTATACACTCTCTATCTTCCCTTAAATCGTGAGATTAAAATTGCTTCATAACTTTCTGCCTTCCTATACTATATCCTTATATAAAACCTATCTTTTATATATTACCACTACTAAATTAAGTACTTCTATGAATTTGGTCATCATCTTGTTGTGCTAACGAGGTATGGCAACTTGGACAGATGCATAAATGTGCGTGGTTCTACATTGTAGATGACTGACTGATGATGTAGTGAATGTTTTGTTCATTTTTCCTATATTCTTTCAAAGAAGATGAAGTTACTCAAATTTTAACATAAACTACATATTTCATATAGTTGAGATCATGAGTCAATTGAAACTAGACCACCATGGAAAACCTGGAAGCACTGAACGGCCGTTCCGTCCTATTGTGGGACTCCTCAGCAATGCGCACCCACTATCCCACCTCGCGAGATTCGAACCCAAGACCTATATATTGAGATCATGTATCAAATGTAATAAGAATTCAAACGAAGTTAATAAATCTGATGGAATAAATAGATTATGTCTGACATTTAGATCTAAGTAATATGTTTCGTTCTATTCTCGAACCCTTACGAAAGTTTTGTTTTTAAAAAAAAGAACGGAAAAATCGATTATGGCCGTAACAAAAAGTTACAACGTTTACTGCGACTGGAATTGACTTATATATCATGATGTACTTCATTCCTTTTACTACGTGGTGTGTACTACTGATATCGACAGATATAAATAGTATGTATCATCAGTTGAATGTGAATTACCTGGCGGCAGAAGGATTAAAAAGATCGAAGAAAAGCAAAGAAGAACAGAGAATGATTGGTGTGGAAATGAAAGAACAATGAAGTCTGAGACGATTGATTGACATTTTGCAAATGAAGTATTTATTGTATGGCTCGCAGATTTCACTACGGTGTTCTGTAACTTTGTATTCAAGTATATCCCATTGTTCCTACTTGTGTTCTCGTTCACTACACATAACTGGAATACTATTTATACGATTACAAAATCATTACTAGGCTATAATGTGATACATATTTATAATTTTTTCTGGTTAGCATTTTTTTAGCGAGTTGGTTTTCTACGGGATGGGGTCACTAACCCCATGCCCAACCCTCCTCCTTTACCCGGGCTTGGGACCGGCAGTAGCCCCCGGAGGAGCTGCAGGCGGAGTTACATGTTTATAATAGTTGTGGATAATCGACAAGATACCCCTAAACAAAGATTTCATGCTAGTTGACATTCCTCAAAACAACTATCAACCAATATCAAAGTGATAATCTTTAATACGAATGTTAATACAGTTCTACTGTATGAAGCTGAAACTTACAGAACTACAACAACTATCATCAGAGAGGTACAAGCATTTATAAACAATTATCTACGCAAGATACTCAATATCCGTTGACTGGATACTATCGGTAACAGCCTACTATGGGAGAAGACAAACCAGCTTCTGGCTGAAGAGGAAATTAGGAAACGAAGTTGGAAGTAAATAGGACATACATTAAGGAATTCACCAAACTGCGTCACGAGGCAAGCCCTAACTTGGAATCCGGAAGGGAAACAGAAAAATGGAAGACTGAGAATTGTAAGAAGACATGAAAAGGATGAATAGCAACTGAAAAGGATTATTGAGGACAAAGTTGGATGAAGAGTGTTGGTGTGTGGCCTATGCTCCTCCTCGAGAGGTAACAGGCGTAAGTAAGTTTGACATTCTTCAGTAATCTGTACTACTTGTAATCATGAGGGAACTAATACTTGATGTGACATAGAATATTGTGCAGTCTTGAACCCTTGTTTATTAGTCAATGTGTTGTATGCGTGAAGACGCACTTCTCAAGATGTTGATAACGGTAATAATAATATTATTATTATTATCACTATTGTTTAAAATCACCTTTTAGGTCAACCGAATCGATACATGCCTAACACAGGAATATGGTCTTATTGTAAGTATTGACTTTTTTATTTGGTGAAATGTTTGTTACGTAATCAGATTTGTAATCGTTTGACTCATAAATGAGTACTATCCCTCTGTCTCTCTCTCTCTCTCTCTCTCTCTATATATATATATATATATATATACTTTCCCTTTTCTTTCATCTTTAAATTTACTCTGTAATTATTATCGATGATAACCCAAATACCTCGCTTTCGGGTTGTGTGTTGCGTTCGATAACATCGATAGCTCATATGATGTATTCATTAAACAATGTAAGTTGCCTTTTGTGACTCTTGATTGCTGTTAGAGGTATGAGGGCAGTTATCACTTCCCGGTTGCCCACACCGTGGAAGGGTTCTTCTAGAGGTATCTGAAAAAGAAATTGGGTTAGAAGTGGTCTTAATGACCTGAGAGCGTGACCGCAGTGCTTTAGGTCGGTCACACACGACCTTTTTGTGGGTAGTTTTTTTGTTAGCTCCGTACTTTAAAGGACCTTACCGCCAGAGACGGATATCTGTGGGATAAGGCGAGGTGTGGATTTTTAGGGTCGACCTTTTCTAACCCCACCACTCCTTGTGGGAAGTCAGCATCGCTGTTATGCTGGTTGTCTGAAGGAAACACCTTACTGCTGTCACACCTCTGTACTGTCAGCAGTACGACTTCGCCTTCAGACCTTGGTTTTGCTGCTTTTAGTCTTACCGTTCTTCAACCGACCTTTCTGGCATGGTAGGACCTTGAGGAACGACTGTTCTAGCCAGTATAGCTCGATTGGTTCATCACGATAGGCAAGCCCGACCACCACGTCAAAGTAGCAGAAACGGTCTGTGACTGTGAATCTTGATCAACCTTTGTAGTTAATATATATTATGCATGGTGTTGGTCATGCGTATTATTATCGTGCTACCATCTTCCGTTGTCTTCGGTACCATCATTACGAAAATATATACAAGACATTTGCAAACCTCCATTCTCCAGGTGCCTATGAAGTTCGTCGCATCAGTGTACAATTCTAATAAAACGCCTCCTGAAATATCTATATAGAGTTTATTTACAAAACAGACGATACAGACAGCAAAGATAACAGATGTGTTCAGAACCATAGTCAGTCAGTTACAACGTAGAACTTCGTACGTATATACGTACATCAGTTCGAGTTGCCATACCACATTAACACAGAGATGTAGTTGTTGATTCCAATCCTATAATGGTAGAGATAGTATGAGTATAAGCAGTAATTCGAAAGATTAGGGTTTGAAAATGTTATTCAAGGAGTATAATCCAGTGATAAGTTTGTTATCATTTCACAGATCCCAGCCAGGTAGTCTACACCTACGAACATGGCTCAGTCCACTTGTCAGTGACTTCATGGATTTGTGCCACGTTTCTGTCTGGCCGCCCCTATCATTCTTCGAACCTACTCCTACACCATAAAACATCTCACGTCGGGGCAGTCGGTGGTTGGGCATACGTAACACGTGTCCCAGCCATTTCAATTGATGAAGTTTCAGAACCATAGTGGTAGACAACAGTCGAAATGATGACTAAAAACACAAAGATTGTAAACTTATAATTTTTGATCAGAAAAGGATTCAATGAATTCACAAAAATTAGCCGTGATTGTTATATATATTAAGGATCTGCAATCACAGCGACACATAAACTAAATATTATTACTTACTTAAGCCTGTTACCCCCCAATAGAACATAGGCGGCCGACGAGCATTCTCCAACCCACTCTGTCCTAGGCCTTCCTTTCTAGTTCTATCCAATTGTTGTTCATTCTTCTCATATCTGTCTCCATTTCTCGTCGTAATGTGTTCTTTGGTCTTCCTCTTCTCCTTTGGCCTTCAGGATTCCACGTGAGGGCTTGTCTTGTGACGCAGTTGTATGCTTTCCTCAATGTGTGTCCTATCCACTTCCAGTGCTTCTTCCTGATTTCTTCTTCCACTGGAACCTGGTTTGTTCTCTTCCACAATAGAATGTTACTGATAGTGTCTGACCAACGGATCCGAAGTATATTGCGTAGACAACTGTTAATAAACACCTGTATCTTCTGGATGATAGATTTCGTAGTTCCCCACGTCTCCGCCCCATTCAGTAGAACTGTCTTGACATTTGTATTGAAAATTCTGATCTTGGTGTTGGTTGACAATTGTTTTTCAATTGTAGATATTCTGCTCTTGCTTTGCCGATCCGCGCTCTCACATCTGCATCAAATCCACCTTGTTCATCGATGCTGCTGCGCAGATATGTAAAGGTTTTCACATCCTCCAAAGCTTCTCAAACTAAATATTATAAGTTCGTGTAAATGTTTAGCAATACTACGCAACAACGAAAACATATTACACGTTATGCTTAAAATGTTATCGAAATCAAGTTACGTACTGAAAATTATTTAAGTAATATAATTCAATACACAAAAAAGAAACAAAAGCTCGGACAGAATTAACAACATCCACTTAATGGATGGAAAATGTCTAAAAGGTTGAAACACAACTATTGGATCATGGATACGTTGTAGGCGACGTCAGCCCTGAGGGAACAAATGGCGTATGAATCAATCGTTGGTCACTGACTACCATGGGACTGTATCTCCTCACGATGCTCCAGTGTCTTGTGGATCAGACCTTTAGGTCAAAGGCTCAGGGTGTGGTCCCCTAAGAGAACCACCTGCTTCGGTTTGGGCAACCGGGCAGTATCACAGCCCTCAGACAAATCAAATGAGATTTTGGTGCCCCCTTGTACCAATATTTATGTGTTTAAATAAATAATACAGTCTTTCAAAAACTTTGTTATTCAATTAGTTTGTCTATAATTTGTTTTCCTCATAAAGTTATTGTTAATAAAGTTGCATGATTAATATATAATGGGCATTTATCATCCCTTTTTCTTCTTTTGTTTCAACTACAAGCTTATTGCTTCACAACCAAGTGGAGGATTTGCACATTTACATCGAAAATTTGAAAAATACCACGATATAGTTGCGTAAGTATTCCAATTTGCTAGATTTTATGTCATTACATTACGATAACCGTTATCATGATTATTTTATACATTTGGATACATAAATATTGGCAAAAAGGGGCATCGAATACATATTCGCCGCTCAAGCCACTCGATTTGTGTAAGGGCTGTGATCCTGCTCGGGTTCTCAGACCAAAGTAGGTTGTTTTCTTAGGGGGCCACACCCCGAGCCTTCGACCTAAAGGTCTAATCCACAAGGCAGTGAAGCAACTTAAGGATATGCAGTCCCATGGTAGCCGGTGACCAACAATTGGTTCGTACGCCCTTCGTTTCCTTAAGATACTGGAGCCCATGTGCACCATTGGTTTGGAATGAGAGTTTCCCAAATCCCCTAGGAGGATCTTCCATGTCCACCGACCTGGTTAAAGCACCGGATATCCGCTTTTCGTCCTCTGAATTTCGTAAACAACAGTAATGCCATGGGAATGCAGTGAGTAGGACTTCCCTGTCAGTGGTTGTATGCACGTGGCCATGTGAGAGCATTTCGAGAGGGAGAGCTAACTCTTCTCACTCTCAGCCGTACCAGGGCATTCAGAGGCCTTGGATTCTGTAAACTTGCACCAATTGTGATAGCAGTGAATTATCTAGTTTTTTTTGACAAACAGTGGATCTACTCTCTAGCAAACAGTTCACTGATGTTTTATAGATGTTTAAGGATGACCACTATAAGTTGATAAATATGTATTGGTGTTATATGTATCAAATATAAGTTTCCTTGACGATATCAAGTCATTTAACTACCTAGAGTTAATTATCTTTTTAGCAAACCGAATTTTACATACTTACTCCTGTCACTCCTCACCGAGAGGAGCATAGGCCTCCAACCAAGTACTCTTTATCCAACTCTAGCAAATCATAACTACATTTTCTTGATGAAAAAGAAACGGGACGGCCGTTTCGTCCTATTGTGTGACTCCTCAGGAATGCGCATCCACGATCTCGCCTCGCGAGATTCGAACCCAAGACCTACCACTCCTTGAATTGAATCTCTTTCTTTTTTGTTTATTTCCTTTTTATATTTATATCCATTGAATGATAGTTTTTTCTTTATATTTTCAATAGACCAACCTTGACTTATTATCCTCCACGTATAACTAATTCAAATAATTTAGAAACACGTACATGGCTTATTGGTAATGTAAATCATTCAAATGATACTAATACTATTATTGACTCAAAGAAAATATCACGTTTACTTTGTTTATGTACAGCTGATGGTCATATGAGACTTGTTGATCCAACAATACATAATAATAATGATAATGATGAATCAATTATATGGTCTATTCAAGTACATACACGTAGTGAATTATTTGCATTATGTAAAATGAAATTAACTGTAAGTTGTTGTTGTTGTTTTGATACTACTACTATATACAGAGAAAGTTTTGTACATAACTACTGGGTTATACGCTATATCTACTTTGTGGTCATTAAGAGTAAAAGATACTCGTAAGTTAACTAGTATTTGACAACAGTTGCCTTAGAAACGTTGCTCGCATCTGCTGGAATCACCGGGTAAGTAATAATGAGGTTATACGCAGGATATTAGGGAATGATGGTAAATCAGTTGATGATATGATGAATCTTCATCGACTGAGATGGTTGGGCCACGTGTTACGTATGTCTGAATATCGATTACCACAGCGCACTATGCTGACTAGTATTGTGGATGGTTGGAAGAGAGTTAAGGGCGGCCAAATCGAAATGTGACATCAGTCCTTAAA
>NC_031496.1:610196-634488 GCF_000237925.1 Schistosoma mansoni
ACCATTAAAAACCCAGGAGCACTGAACTGCCGTTTCTTCCTAGTATGAGACTCCTCAACAGTGCTCATCCACGATCCCATGTTCGCGCGCGAGACTGAAGATCCTGGGTTCGATTACCGCACGTGCGATCGTGGATTCACACTGCTCAGAAGTCCCATACTAGGACAAAACGGTCGTTCACTGCTTCCAGGTTTTCAGTGGTAGTCTAGCTTAGATAGACTCAAGAATTCAACTCTTAAAAAAAGTTTTTACTCGAAACAATACAATATTTATTTATTAATTATTTGACGTTTTCATAGTATGCATTAATTACTTTGTTTTTAGGTTGTTGGAACAATAATCGTGTACCTACCGAGACTGTGCTCAAATTACTGATGGCGCAGTTAGATCGTATATTGGAAGATCCGAGAGTTCAAATTTGTGGTTTACGAGTATTTATTGATTTTACCGGTGTCTCACCCTCTCTATTGGATACAGTTAATCCGAAAAAGACTATTAGAGATTTAAGTAAGCTATTACAGGTAAGATTTTATATGTACACAAATACAAGTTTTTCGGTACAGTAGAAACATTTAAATAATTTTGTTTTCATATTAACTGATTAACATAATGTCAAAATATTTAATGTCATAATAAACAACACTTTACGTACACAAATCCATAAAGCAGTGGAGCATCGTAAGGAGATGCAGTCCCATGGTAGCCGGTGACCAACGATTGACTCATACTCCATTTGTTCCCTCAGGATACTGGAGCCAGCCTATGTGCACTACTGGTTTGGAATGAGGGTTTTGCAACTTCCCTAGGTGGATTTTCCGTGTCCACCAATCCGGTTAAAGTACCGGACATTCGCTTTTCGTCCTGTCAATTTCGTAAACAACACCCCCGCCACGAGAAGGCAGTGAGTATAACTTTCCTGGTAGAAGCTATATACACGTGGCCATGTGAGAGCGAACTCTCCCCATTCTCGGCCATACCAGGACATTTGGGGGCGATTAACATCTATGCGATTTAATTCATATTTCATCTTATACAGTTCCACTTTGTGTGTATAATTTGGTTTTCTCTTAATTTGTTTGCCTTTTTTCTTCTCTCTATTATTAGAAAGATGATGGTGATCAATTAGTCGTTTGTTCATGGGATGGTACTACTTATATCTTTGATATAAATAATAATTCATTATGTTTTCCATTAGGACGTTCATGTCAAGCATTTATAGCTGGATTATATGCTATAGAACCTGGACGAAATTCTCCAGTATTAATTTATTCAACATTTGATCGTAATACATTAATTTATTATAATTTATGCTTAAATAATATTGCTGTACATAGTTTACATAATATTATATTAAATGATTATGGATTAGTGAAAAAATTTCAATCCAAAAATGTTGATCGTAAGTTGTATATAGTAAAAATGAATCATTATGATATTACTAAACATATATGTTAATCGCATTTGTTCTCTATGCGCCCCCCCCAAATGCCCTGGTACAACTGAGAGTGGAGAGAGTCCGCTCTCACATGACCACGCGTATATAGCATATACCGGGGAAGTCCTACTCACTACCTTCTCGTGGCGGGGGTGTTGTTTACGAAGTTGAGGGGACGAAAAGGGAATGTCCGGCACTTTAACCGGGTTGGTGGACATGGAAAGTCCATCTGAGGGAGTTGGAAAACCCTGATTCCAAACCAATGGTACACATGGGCTCAAGTATCCTGAGGGAACAAATGACGTGTGAACCAATCGTTGGTCACCGGCTACCATCTCCTCACGATGCTCCAGTGCCTTGTGGGTTAGATCTTTTGGTCAAAGGCTCCGGGTGTGGTCCCCTAAGAAAACCACCTATTTTAGTTTGGGCACCTGGGCAGTATCACAACCCTCACACAAATCTCATTTGATTTGTGCGGCGCATATATATCTGGTGCCCCTTTGTACTGATATTTATGTGTTTAAATAATCAAATAGCTATTGTATGTCGTTGATTTGAAGCTTGTTCTATCCAATTCTGTTTTTAAACAGTTTTAATCAATGTCCAACCTGGTATGAACATGAATTGGGCTAATTTATCATTCTAAATCAACACAACGATATGAAATTGACAAGATGAATACCAAATAAGTCAAAATAATCGTAGTGCCCATAATAGTGGGAAAAACTAAACACTGATAATACAGTTTGAGAAGACGGAGTGCAAAGGTATGTATGAAAGGATACTAAAGGCGAAAACCTAAAGGATGATAAAAACTGAATACATCTATGCTAATGTGATTGATTTCAAGTCATATCACTCGTCTCCAACCACTGATCATGCTTATCGCACGGACTCTAACCACGTAGTCTACACCCATCAACATACCCCCACAAACCAATAATCAATGTTGGTTTCAACAGCCATTTAATATCTGCACTTCCTAAGGCATCATATACTATAAGCACCTCAAAACGAAACCTATCTAAAAGAAATAACTCATCATTCTATTAAGTATTTGAGGCTATTGTTGATAAGTTTATCAGGCAATTCACTCCAATACTCAAACTTAGAACCATTTTGATGACACCAAGTAGAGTATTGAAATGGAGATATTGTGAACTAATGAAACCTTAATATTGCTTTTCATAAAGGTGTATTTTTATGTTTCAAATATGGTTCATATGATCATACACTACTGAGTTCTGTTTTGTACAAAACAATTGTCTATTACTCCACTGCTAGTTTTGTGCTCATTCACCGAGTAAACTGTCAGTATATTTTTTGTACAACTTTGTGGATCAGTTGAAGTTAGACATTAACACCGTTGGATGCCGGCTCAGTGGTCTATCGGTTAAGGGCTCTGGCTTGAGACTGGTAGGTCCTGGGTTCGAATCTCGCGAGTGCGGGATCGTGGATGCGCACTGTTGAGGAGTCCCATAATAGGACAAAACGGCCGTCCAGTGCTTCCAGGTTTTCCTTGGTGGTTTAGCTTCAATTGACTCATGATTTCAACTATGAAAAATCATTTACCAAGTACAAAGTTATGTACCATATTCTATGTTACAGACAATCAGAACTTCTTTTCTCCCTATCCTGAAAAATATTAAATTCCCATAGAATAATCCCCTTCAAAGATTTTAACTCAACAATCGGGCACCCATGAAACCTCAGGATCGAAAAACTGCATTCGTCAGGAACAATATGAGTAATAAAATTTAAAATCTTCGAATTTTAGAGCGTCTAGAAATCGACAACATAGTCACAGGTACAGTTGAAAGGAAGTTACAACATTCAAATAAATTAAATTACAACATATACTGTAAACTAGTGAATAGCGTATGGCTGTCAACGAAGCACCTAGCAATTAAGAAAATAAATCAAGCGTAAGTTTTACAGAATCTGCTATGTTTGAAGAGAATACGAGTTCACCTAAATCTGCAAACAGAACGAAGACTCAATGACCAAATAAACAATGACAGATTTAAGGTCAATAAGAACCAATCCACATCGAAGTGCACCGGACAAGCTGTGAATCACATGTGGAGAAATTCAAACACTTCACTTCTACCCGAAGTTTGTGTTGATGATATCGTTCAGAAGGACGATGAAAGCTCCACGACCAAACCATTCAGCTCAGAGAATAAACCTACATCAAAATCCCCATGGTATATCGTCACACTCCACTTACGCCTGTTACTCCCAATGGAGCATAGGCCACCGACCATTTTTATAGGTACATCGGCCTCATGACTTCCGAAGGAACTCGGCTTTCATCATGAGACGTCATAATTATTCCTTCAACTCCCAGGGTAGAGTTTAAATGGTTTGAATAATTTTTTTCTAGTTAGCATGTTTTTAGCGAGGTGGGTTTCTACTTATTATCTACCCTAAAGTTACTGACCACTATCTTACTACTTATATAAATTAATCGATATAGTTTTTTTTGTTTCGTCTTTTGTTCTATAACATATTCAACTTTTTTTTCAAATATATTTTCTAGCATACGATTCAGTACAATTGTCCAAAGCAATTCATTATATACTATATGATTTACCTAAACAAGAAACTTATCCATTACAATGAGTTCAATCGGAAACATTCAGACTTTTCTGGTTGGAAAGTGAAACAACATAAACTCAGTATTACTTTGTGATATTACACTTTTTTTTGTTTTAGAAAAAAAAACAACAAAAAACGTTCACCTCATTTTTTATTATGATTATTCTAATTATTTTTAATAAATAATAAGCAGAAATATTTCAGTTTATTAATTAAACCATCTTTAATTTATCAAACTAAAACAAACGTGTTTATGTGTTGTACTGACTTTCTACTTAGTAGTCTATCAGTTAAGTGCTCTGGTACGAGACTGCTAGGTCCTGGGTTCGAATCTCGCGAAGCGAAGTCGTGGATGCGCACTGCTGAGGAGTCCCACAATAGGACGAAACGGCCAACCAGTGCTTTCAGGTTTTCCTTGGCGGTCTAGATTCAATTGACTCATGCTTTCAACTTTTATTTATTTAAACACATAAATATTGGTACAAACGGGCACCAGATATATATGCGCCACACAAAAAAATATCGTTTCATTTAATTATGTAAGGGCTGTGATACTGCCCGGGTGCTTAAATCGAAGCAGGTGGTTTTCTTAGAGTCTCACATCCGGAACCTTTAACCTAAAGATCTGATCCACAAGCAGTGGAGCATCATAAGGTGATGCAGTCCCATGGTAGCCAGTGACCAACGATTAATTCATTTGCCCTTTGTTCCTTCAGGATACTGGACTCCATGTGCACCATTAGTTTGGAATCAAGGTTTTCCAGCTCCCCTAGGTGAACTTTCTGTGTCCACGAACCCGGTTAAGGCGCCGGACATTCTCTTTTCGTAAACAATATTAGTGACGCGAGAAGGTAGTGAGTAGGACTTCCCTGGCAGAGGCTATATACGTGTGGCCATGTGAGAGCATTTGGAAAGGGAGAGCGTACTCTCTCCACTCTCAGCCGTACCAGGGCATTTAGGGGTACTCATATAGTTTACACGATATATATGAAGATGAGTTTTTTTCTAAAAACACTGATCCAAGCTCTTTTACATACGATGAAACTTCTTGAATGATTTACCATTCTAGATGAAAACTTGCATACAAACAGTAACCATCTCATTAGTACTAATTCACGAATTAAAACGGTGAAAATATTAAATGTCTTAGGGTAATATATACATTACGGGAAATCTTAATGTCAATACTCGCATAGTAACTTATGAACATTTCTTTTAATTCGATAAATATAACTTTCACACATACATACAAACTCATATTATTTCTTTAGCAAAGCCAACTGTATTAACGATTCAGTCAGTTACAACGTAGAACTTCATACGTACGTACATCAGTTCGAGTTGCCATACCACATTAGCACAGAGATGCAGTTGTCCATTCAAATACCATAGTCGTAGAAGTAGTAAGAGTATAAGCAGTAATTGGAAACATTAGGGTTCCAAGATGTTATTCAAGGAGTATAATCCAGTAAAATAAATTTGGAAAGAGAAAAAGATAGAGACATGAAGAATTCAGAAGATTAGGATTTAGTAGAACACAAAGAGTGGATGCACCTACGCCATTGCAAACGATTTTCAGCCATGTCATTCAAGGTCTCCAACTTTGAATGATATGATGATTACAATAAACATCAAATAATCGTGAGAATTAAAAACGTAACGAAGATATTGTAGACAAAATGTCACTGTCTTATTAATAAAATTTGTGTTTTGAATTGTCATCATTGAGAGAAATAATAACTTACTAATACTGGTTAATCAAGAATATAATGATCTAAGTATATTACCACGCTAGTTAATCATATCATTTTTATATTCCATAGTAAAAAGTAAAGGTCGGTTACACTTTACATGAACGATTTCATTTGATAGTCGATTCGAAGATGAAACAATATCATCGAATGAGAGTGTCCCGTTTTCTATTAAACGACAGTAGAGAAAAGTAACATAGATACTGTTAATATATGTATTACATATGTGGAGAAGTGTTAAGTTTGCCCTAATAAGAAACTGTTCAGGCAATGAGAATAGAATTTTACAAACAATAAGTATTCTTATGAATATACTAGGTGTAACACTTGCTAATCTTCGTTACTGTTTTTACCTAAGCAAATGAGGACTATTCTTCTGGTTAGTCATTACTGATGGGATCCAATAGCTGCGTTTTATAATATAGTCAAGGTGTCTTTATGATGATATGATCACTCCTTGTCCAATAGACCAAGTAAATAACCATCAACTGCAAATCATAATCCTAGATCATCACACTAATGTATAACCCTCATTTAATCCTGGTAAGTAGGTGGACATTTCAATGTCATTTTAGCGTCACTTAAGGGTAATCCATAAATTGTAGTCTTACCATCCAGAGATTAGTCAGATTTTATATTTATTCAACAATATGATAACGGCAATATTATCATAATAATTGTCTAGAATTTTGACAAAAAATTACCTAAGTTCCACTGAAGACCTGTGGTTGTTACTTGACATGGTTGTCCAACAGGTATTAAACCTACATGTTGTGCTTCGTATCCTGTGTTAGCATTTATAGTATGTTCACCCTAAAAAGTGTTGTTACTAAATTAGATGGTATGCAAAAATAGACACTTACTTCGTCCAACAAGAACGTAACTGAGCACTCGCTTACCAGAAGTAATGGAATGTTAGTTAGCTTCTTTGCTTCATATAGAGTTTTAATCAATCCCATTTCATGATCGAACCTTCCACCGCTCATTTGCGCTGCAACAAGCACATCTACTTTCTTCTGAACGCTCAAATTAATCATTCAACTATATGCGACTTGCATTGTTTTCTTTTATACTACTGATAATTATACGTACACATTTTGTGAAATCAGTTTCTTCTTGATCAGGTGTCTCAATGACTGAAACATTTTTCTGATCATAAGGGCTAGAATATTACGAACAATGAAGAATCTTACTACTGAACGATAAAATTCTAAAACTCCTAGTTGAATAGAATCAAAATCTCCAGTTAAAAAATGTGGGAAATAATTGTTTCTGTAATTTATGTTTCTGTAAATATGGTTCGCAAACCCATCTACAAAAGCTACAGGATAAGCTGAATAAAAACAATGCTATTACGAATAGGAGATAATACCGTTTTTCCATAGTCGTTTAAAAAGTGTCTCCGGTAAAGATATAGGGTGATTTAAGTAAATAACAGCCTTCCTTATATCTGCAGATGGGTATTAATATATATCGTCTTTTTACCATCTTTAAAAATAGATAGAGGTGTGTATATCATCTTTATCTAAAATAATACAAAAAGTACAATTAGGAAAGACATTATGTTTGCTAACTAGTCAAACCACGAGGAGTAAAAATAGTAATGCTCACAGAAAACTGAAACGAGATATAGCTAAATGGGACCGCCTATATACAAGTAAGTGCTAACTGCAAACGTTGAGTTTGGTGGTAGGATAGACACTAAAAACAAGTAGTACGGAACAGGTTCGAACTAGCTTGCGTTCTCCTAACTAATATTAACAAAGTCCAGACAAGACAAGAAGGAGTAATGATGATTTTAATAGAATTTAAGACTGTGAGAAAAAAAAGCAAACTTGTTATGGTTATTATAGTATGATTTTTAAGACCAGAAATATCAATGGCACTGCAACTTCATGTCATAAAGCCTGGTCTCTAACCACTGATGATATCCATAACGATTATGGAAATACTAAACCGGGGTAAAAACGCATTTACTTGAAATAGTAAATAAACCTCGAATGCTGATTAACGAGTTGATTTGTAACCTACATAGCTCTTGGAAAACTAAATACATCTATGTACGCGTAGAAGATTAGGCCACTGCTCTAGGCTTGTACATAGTCGTCTAGGGTGGATCATCAGACCTGGGACTTTTATAAACTTCGGACCCTATGGTTAAGACGTTTACTTACGACAACTGGTTTCTGACATCGCTTTAAAATCACTGGAGTTTACCAACCACAACGCGTCGTATTACTACTTTAAGGTGACATAAAAGTTCCGAAGAGGACGAAGATTCATGGCCTCCTTTTGAACCAAGATTCATGCTTTCATGACAATGAAAGTATAATTTATAAACAATCTTATTACAACCACTACGAATTTCCAGACAGTTCTTTAGCCAATCAGGATACAGCCATTGCAGATGGATAGACTGTGAAGAAGAAGAATATTCCAAAGCACAAACTGACTTGATATGATTAGTAAAATAACCAATATCTTCTACAGGTTATCCTATCTATAAATATAAATCACGATATATTGACACATCTTAATAGATATAGATTGCAGAGCACTTTAAAAGACTTAGACATGTTTTCCGGGTTAAGGTTGGGTGCTCCGGTTAGATACTAAGGGTTAAGATTCTAGACTCTCATCAAGGACTGACACAATCCATGATGTATATTGCTCTGCAACCATTCAGTAAATGAATTTTGCTCGGAAGCACGAGAGACACTATCTGATTAGTTCGTTCATAAAATGTGGTGCAAAAAGGTTAATTTTCATTTAAGTAATAAGGGTTTAGGATGACATTTTAGAGATAGTGTCGATTTTCTTATTGTACACCATCAAAAGAGACGAAACTAGGTGTGTAGTACGTTTAGTATTGTCATCTCTTACTATGGTTCTAGGAATTAATTCTACGTCCTCAGAAGCATACAAAGGTGATTCTGTATGTGGTATTCGGATTGCTGACTGGTTCGTCTCTAAAGGACACTTCTAGACTTAAGGTCACCGTAACGCCCAGTTTCAAATATCTTCATATTTTAAGGTCGTCCTTAAAATATCTTCAATATCTTAGTCATGGGTTTGTATAAACCTATTGTTTTCTTTACGCCCGCCTCTTTTGACTTAGGCATGGTTACCATTATTTTTTAATCTTCAATGATTGATGGTCTAGCCAACTGACTGAACTAATTCTGGTCAGTTTGATAGTTATTTGTATATCTTGTAGTTTGAGTGAACACATTTGTTTCAGAACAGTAGTGTTTCTGGATACCAGTAACTATCACATTATCAAGCACGAGGTTGGTTGGTTGTGATGTGAAAACAACAAAGAGATAATTCGAGTGCAAAAAAGATGACTGTTTCATTTATTAATAAATAAGTTGTTGAATTGGTAATGTGTATGAAGACAGAATTGCAAGAATAAGAGCGGGCGGATGTGTTAATAATGGAAGTGGGAAGTGGTTACTGATATCCATTATTCATAATCGTGGTAATTTGTAAGACATACATTAGACACAGATGGTGCAGGAGATGGTAATTCATGAGGGATTACGTGTCTTTAAAGTCTCTTTTTAAAGCTCGCCACTTATGGAGCTGTGGTCACCTCGTCTGGGAGAGAATGACAGGTAGGGACAACTCATAATAAGAAAAAGTGAGAGCGTATCTGAGTTTTCGCTCTTTTATGTGCAGTCTTTAGGGTTGCTTCAAGAGGCGTGGTGATGATGTTCTGGTAATATACTGATGAGGACTTTCCGTCCTGTTCCATCTCACATGATCAGTCAGCCCTGAACTCTTGATTGTTATGGTAAGCCGCCTATGGCACTGTGGTATTCGGATGAACTAATGGTTTCTTTTTAATTGATTGCCCGCTTATTACGAATCCCAAATATAATTCGTTCATTCATTCCAATTTAGTTCTGCATGCCATAAATTGAACTATTTCGGGTATACCTAGTTAGTACATCAGTTAGAATACTTCTAATTATCATATTGACCACTCTGTAGGAGTTGTATCCTTCCTGCTGAGATATAAGGATGGAGTGTTGAAGTTTCCTGTTAGTAGTATCTGTCCGAACTTAGGTATGGTAGCTCTAGTATCCTCTGTATTATCTCATCCTTCTGGGTGTTTGAACCTGTGGGGGACGGCCAGTATATTCTTCCAGTCTAGTGCCGTTCACATTAAAGCAACTCTGGCATCATTCCGTCATCTCATCCAATTTGGTATTATGTAGTTCTGCGAACTCCGCCTGTAACCACTCAGGTAGCTACTGTCGATTCCAAGACCGGATAAAGGAAGAGAGGTGGGCATGGAGTTAGCGACCACATCCTGTAGAAAACTAACTCGCCAAAAAACTCTAACCAGGAAAAATTATTCAAAGCATTTAAACTCTGCCTTCTGGGTCGAGAAAAAAGTTATGACACCTCATGATGAAAGTCGAGATTCTTCGAAAGCCACGAGGCCGATGCCTTTTTTAACAACCAGCGCAACAATTTTTATAGGTACATGGAACGTCCGGACTATATGTGAGATGGGAAGAGTCTTTCGAATTGCTGCAGAAATGAAACGATACTACCTGGAGGAGCTTGGAATCAGTGAAACGCATTTGACGCAGGTTGGACAACAACGATTAGCCTCAAGAGAGCTTCTGTTATACTACGGCTATGAAGAAGAAGAAAATGCTCCACATACACAAGGAGTGGCATTGTTGCTGTTCAAACAAGCACAAAATGCATTTGTAGAATGAGAATATCATGGACCAAGAATCATCAAAGCCTCCTTAAAAATAAAGAAAGAGGGCATTACAATGAACGTCATCCAATGATATGCGCCTACCAACGACTACAATGAAGACGTTAAAAATCAATCCTATTATAGGCTGCAAACGATAGTCGAGAAGTGCCCAACTAAGGATCTGATCATTTTGATGGGAGATTTAAATACCAAGGTTGAAATAGTTAATACCGGATATGACGACATCATTGGATGACATTAACTGGGAGAAAGGAAAAAAATGGTGAGTGATTTGCAACCTTACGTGCCTTCGATAGCCTGGTCATAGGTGACACTATATTTCCACACAAACACACACCCAAAGTCGCATGGATCTCACCGGATCACACTACACAGAACCAAATTGAGCATATCTGCATCAACGAAATGTTCAGTAGGACGATGAAGGATGTAAGAACCAAGAGAGGAGCTGATATAGCATCAGATCACCACCTGCTGGTTGCCAAGATGAAACTAAAACTTAAGAAGCACTGGATAATGGGGCAGATAACATCACAAAAGTTTAATACGGCCTTTCTTTGGGATATTGACAAACTCAACAAATCCAAGATAGCCCTGAACAACAGGTTCCAGGCCTTTCATGATCTACTTAATGGAGAGGAAACTACCATGGAGAGCAATTGGAAAGGGATAAAAGAGGCAATCACTTCAACATGTCATGAGGTTCTGGGCCACAAGAAGCACCAACACAAGGAATGGATCACTGTTGATACACTGGATAAGGTTCAAAAAAGGAGGAACAAGAAGACAGCGACCAATATTAGCCAAAAAAGATCAGAAAAAGTCAAGTAACAAGCTGAATACACAGAGGGAAAGAAGCAAGTGAAGAGGAGCATCAGAACCGACAAACGTAAATATGTGGAAGATTTAGCAACGACAGTGGAAAAGGCTGCAAGAGAAGGAAATATGAGACAATTGTATGACACGATAAAGAAACTCGATGGAAATTACCGTAAACCAGAATCACCAGTGAAAAGCAAGGGAGCCAAGGTAATCATCAACATTGAAGAGCAAGTGGGTTGAACATTTCAAAGAACTCTTGAATCGACTAGCTCCGCTGAACCCACCCAACATCGAAGTAGCACCCACAGACATCCAAATCGATGTTTATCCGCCAACAATTTAAGAGATCAGCATGGTCATCAGATAAATCAAGGACGGCAAAGCAGCAGGACCAGACAACATTCCAGCAGAGGCACTGAAAGCAGGTGTAGCGGCAACTGCAAGGATACTCCACATTCTCTTCAGTAAGATTCGGGGTGAAGAACAAGTACCAACAGACTGGAAGGGAGGACTTCTGATCAAGATACCAAAGTAAGGCGAACCCAGCAACTGTGATAACTACAGGGGCATCACCCTTCTCTCAATACCAGGAAAAGTCTTCCACAGGGTACTGTTAAACAGAATGAGGGGCTCCATAGACGCCCAACTTCGATACCAACAGGTTGGATTCCGCCAGGATCGATTGTGTACAGACCAAATTGAACTCTACGTATCATTGTGGAACAATCAATCGAATGGAATTCTTCCCTCTGCATCAACTTCATCGACTACGAGAAAGCATTTGATAGCGCGGACAAGACAACACTATGGAGGCTTCTTCAACAGCGCGGCGTGCCTGAGAAGATAGTCAATATCATAGGGAATTCCTATGACGGATTAAACTGCCAAATCGTCCATGGAGGACGACTCACCGACTGATTCGAGGTAAAGACCGGTGTTAGGCAAGGTTGCTTACTCTCACCCTTTCTCTTTCTACCGGTGAACGACTGTATTATGAAGACGTCAACATCTGGGGAGAAGCACGGGATACAGTGAACAGCTAGGACGCAACTGGACGATTTAGACTTCACAGATGATCTGACTCTTCTACCACACACGCAATAACAAATGCAGGAGAAAACGACCAATGTAGCAGCAGCCTCGGAAACAGTAGGCCTCAATATACACAAAGGGAAAAGCAAGATTCTCCAATACAAAACAGCATGCACCAATCGAATTACACTTGACGGAGGATGTGAAAAACTTTACATATCTGGACAGCATCATTGATGAACACGGTGGATCTGATACAGATGTGAAGACGCGGATAGGCAAAGCTAGAGCAGCATATTTACAACGAAAGAACATCTGGAACTCAAAACAATTGCCAACTAACATCAAAGTGAAAGTTTCCAATACAAATGTCAAGACAGTTCTACTGAATGGGGCGGAGACGTGGAGAACTACGAAAGCCATCATCCAGAAGATACAAGTGTTTCTTATCAGTTGTCTATGCAATATACTAGGGATCCATTGGCCAGACACTATCAGCAAGAACCTACTGTGGTAGAGAACAAACCAGATTCCAGCGGAGGAAGAAATCAAGGAGAAGCGCTCG
Source organism: Schistosoma mansoni (assembly GCF_000237925.1). Lineage (NCBI taxonomy): Eukaryota > Metazoa > Platyhelminthes > Trematoda > Strigeidida > Schistosomatidae > Schistosoma > Schistosoma mansoni. The sequence goes on from NC_031496.1 coordinate 623,147, forward strand.
AAGTGGATAAGACACACATTGAGGAAAGGAGCCAACTGCATCACAAGGCAAGCACTCACATGGAATCCTGAAGACCAAAGGAGAGGAGGGAGACGAAAGAACACATTACATCGAGAAATAGAAACAGGTATGAGAAGAATAAACAACAATTGAGTAGAACTAGAATCGAGGATCGGCAAAGCAAGAGGAGAATATCTACAAATCAAAACAATTGTCAACCAACACCAAAGTGAGAATTTTCAATACAAATGTCAAGACAGTTCTATTGTATGGGGCCGAAACTTGGCGAACTAAGAAGGCCACCATCCAGAAGATACATGTGTTTACTGACAAATGTCTACGGAAAATACTTCCGATCCGTTGACCGGATACTATCAGCGACATTCTATTGTGAGAGAGAACAGACTAAATTTCAACGGAGTAAGAAGTGCTGGAAGTGGATAGAACACATATTGAGGAAATCATACAACTGCGTCACAAGGCGAGCCCTCACATGGAATCCTGATGGTCAAAGGAGAGTTGGAAGACCAAAGAAAATAATATGTCGAGAAATGGAGAGAGACATGAGAAGAATGAACAACATTTGGATAGAGCTAGAAAGGAAGACTCAGGACATAGTGGGTTGGAGAATGCTGGTCGGCCGCCAATGTTCTATTGGGGGTAACATGCGTAAGTAAGTAAGTATTTAAGTAGTGCTACGGCTTGAATTGACCGTTACTTTATGAAGCCACTCCACTACCTGCTTTACGTACTCTTTCGTATCTGAAAGGTATCATACCTTGCAAGCTCAATTATTTATCTATGGTGTCAAGTGGTTACCATTTTTCAATCAGGAATATGTTCTTCAGATCTGAATGAAAGCACGGATACCCAGTCTACTGAGTTTTTCATTAGGTTCAAAAACACTGGTAAGAACCTTTGCTGACATTGGCAGTTGTCTGATATGTCTATAGCTCTGACACTTGTTCAGATCTCCTTTCTTTGGCATCTTGATGAGGTGCCTTTCTTTCCAGTCTATCTGTGGCACTTGTTCTTCCTCCCAAATCTTTCCGAATAGAAGGTGAAGCATGTTTTCAGTTACTTCGGTGTTTAACTTCAGTGCTTCAGCTGGTATATTGTCAGGTCCACATGCCTTCCCGCTCCTGATTTGTCCGATGGACATCTTGATTTCTTCGATCGTTGGTGGAGTGAAATCTATAGGAAAGTCTGTGTGTGCTGCTTGGATGTCTAGCGGATTTAATGGAGATGATCAATTCAAGAGTTCCTAGAATTATTCTACCTGTAGGGTCGGTGAAATGTCACTAAATATCGAACAGATCATCGATCCCTGTCAAGGTCAAGGATAGTCAACGCGCATCAATCAATTATATGCCATGGACTGGCCAACGCGGCAGTGGTTGTTCTTTCACTTCTGTACTTTCGTGGTTGTACCTTAACTAATATATTCTCGTATTAACGTCCTTTGTGTTGTACAGTCTCCATAGCGTCCATGATTCTTTGATGCGTCGATGGTTCAAACCACGTAAGGGCCGGTCGCGAGGTGTGACTTCAGCGTTAGTTGGTTCGTCACCATTCTCGTTTAACTATAGTAGGCCCCCAATCATTTCGACATAGAACATCAACGTTGATGTTCTACACTGGTGAGCAAGACTTCGAACAACGCAATCTATCATTATGGTCTTTTTTATTGCATTCTATACTTATTATTTTTCATTTTTAACTTCGGCTATCTTTATCAGTTTCTGTGAACATTCGTTGCTTCATATCAATGTTGATTAGTATTTCAACTGAAATAATTAGTTCAATCGATAGAACTAACCAATCAACTACGACTATAATCGACTATCGTGGTTCTTTAACAAGCATTAGCAGCATGTAAATGCTCCTGTGTAATATGTCTGTTAAAGTATCAACCACTCGTAAGTATAGCCTCAAGGCAACACGAACGTATATCTGTTTGCAACTTATTCACTTGTATAACCAATACAGGATTAACTGTCGATTATAAATTCATCTTCCTGCTTAATCACTATCAACTAACTACTATCAGAAACTATCTACTAGAATATTTTACTTTCTTGACCACTGTCTGACTAATTTCCAATTGCTGAGTTCCATGGTGAATCAGAGGATACAAATGCTAGAAATTTACGGTGAGTTTGAATTATAAATTTCCTGCAATATTAGATCTTGTTTAGACTGTTTCGCCAGGCAATTCTACGTGTTTGGCTTAAATTAAATTTGGACGTATACAAATTCAGTCTACAATTCTTCGTTAATCTACGAATTTAATCAACATATTTCAATTACTTGGGAGCAAGAGTAACCCAGGCGAGTTTCATAATTGCGTTAGTTAATTTCGTGTAATATTTATGATGTTTAATAACGTTTCGCGGCTACTTTCACTTCGAGTAGTAATACATTCTGTCACTGCCGTCAAATTTTAGTCGAAACTATGTACATTTATGACTCGTAAGTCAGAATACTCCGAAAAAACGCATTTCATGTACACGAGCAATCTTAGTCCATGTCTTAATGAGACACTTCTTCGTACTTGATGTCACTTAGCGCTAGATAATATGCTTTTTTACGAAACGATCAAGTTATCTAAACCTAAACTTTGGCTACGTTGGTAGTTACCATTTAAATTAATGTTTGCTATGCGCTTTGTATTTGCTGTTATCTCACACTGTAAATCATGGCTCGATTTCCTTATTGCACGAAAGTCACTTTAATTCTGTCTTCGGCTCATTCACATGCAATACGGGTTTGGAAAATAACTAAACGACCTCTGAAATTCTCCACGAACCCCACGATAGTCTTCGTATATGTTTGCTTTTACACATCCAATTGCTATATTGACGATGCCCAAACGAACGTTCAGTACACTTGTCAGTATACGAAAGGATGTTACTTCGATGTGACGTTACAACACATCCGAACTATTGTAGTTATTCAACTTCGACGTCGTGTTTTTTCATCTTATGAAGTATTGTTTCCGCGTGGCTGTTATCAAATAGATGATTTCGGTACATTAGTCGGCTGTTCAACTACTCGACGATCTAAAGCCTGTCCAGTTCAATTGGTGGTTTGACGATACTCATTCACGCGAATCATCAGTTTACGCAGTCTCCCGCAAACTGACAACGATATTGTCGTCTCGACCCCAACACTGACAGCATTTTTCACCGATATCATTGACATGAGTCCAGAGTGACACTCTTGGTTTCTTATGTTCTTTTCGACATTTTTCGGTTCACTCATCAAACAAACATGCAGCACCCACCGTTTATCATCTTTTAGAGATTTCATCGTGCCACCTTCGCTCTCGCTCTGTATTCTTCGACCCTTATTGATCTTCACAGCAGTTATCAGTTTTTCCAAACTGACTGCAAGTTGATCAAAAGCTTCGCACAAGGAAACCACGACTTATTTTCACGGTTATACTTTTGTACTTACAGTTAGTCTGTTAAATATAGATATAACTAGAAATGGACGCTTACGAACAGTTGTCAGCGACACTTACGGACTTTCTACTCTGTACCGAGAGCAGTACAAACATCGGCATCGATTGATAATACACTTATCGTACTATCATTGTGACATCACTACTCTTGCGGCAAACTTAACGTTTCTCATCTGAGGAACTCAACCACTTGTCATAGCTATATTTTTCCACGCGACTTGATAAAACTCTAAAATGTTTCTTTTTCTATTGTTTCTATGGTTGATCGCTTAACATTCATCCAACGTCCTAGTTACGTGTTATTACCTGTTGTTTCCCGATCAGTTTCTGCAGCCTCCTTTCCATTTCTTTTACAGCTCGGCAATACCCGGAGGATTCATAATAATCGTCTGGCAACCTCCGGCGCGCGACTACTCCCAACATGTTTGGTATCGATTCAAACGGCCGTTGAATCTGGTGGGGGAGTATTGTAGGGTCGGTGAAATGTCACTAAATATCGAACAGATCATCGATCCCTGTCAAGGTCAAGGATAGTCAACGCGCATCAATCAATTATATGCCATGGACTGGCCAACGCGGCAGTGGTTGTTCTTTCACTTCTGTGCTTCCGTGGTTGTACCTTAACTAATATATTCTTGTAATAACGTCCTTTGTGTTGTACAGTCTCCATAGCGTCCATGATTCTTTGATGCGTCGATGGTTCAAACCACGTAAGGGCCGGTCGCGAGGTGTGACTTCAGCGTTAGTTGGTTCGTCACCATTCTCGTTTAACTATAGTAGGCCCCCAATCATTTCGACATAGAACATCAACGTTGATGTTCTACATACCCATCTGTTCCTCTGTCCTTGAATCTCTGAGATTGTCTTTCCTTTTTTGTTTTTGACCGATCCCTCCGGTTTACTATATCTCCGTACCAGTGTCTTCGTCGTGTCATATAGTTGTCTCGTATTTCTTTCTCATACAGCTTTTTCCACCGTCGTTGCCAGCTCTTCCACAAAATTCTGCTTGCCAGCTCTAATGCTATTCATCACTCGCCTTATTCTTCAGTTTATTCAACTTATGCCTCAACCTTTTTCGTTATTGTTCTGCTGTTGTTAATTGCTGCCTTCTCGTCCTTGCTTTCTTGAATTTTATCCTGCGTTTCAGTGGAGATTCATTCCTCATGATGATGGTGCTTCTTGCAACCCAGCAACTCCTGACACGTCGAAGTTAATGCTTTTTTGATCCCTTTCCAGTTGTCTTGCATAGTAGTTTCTTTTTCTACGAGTAGATCCTGTAATGCTTGGAACCCGTTGCTGAGAGTTACCTTGAATTCGTTGAGCTTGTCAGTATCTCGAAAAAAAGGTGTATTGAACCTTTGTATTGTTGTTTTTCCCGTGTTTCTTTAGTTTCAGTTTGATCTTGACCACAACCATTTGGTGATCCGAAGCTATGTCAACTCCTCTCCTGGTTCTCACGTCGTTCACGGATCTTCCTGAGGTTTTGTCGATGAAAATGTGATCGACCTGATACTGCATAGTGTGGTCCGATGAGACTCCTGTAGCTTTGTGTGTGAGTTCGTGTGGGAATATTGTGCCACCTACAACCAATTTGTCGAATACATATAGGTTCGCAAATCTCCCACCATTTTAGTTCCTTTCTTCCAGTCAGTCCATGTCATCCCATGATCTCTTCATATCCGGTGTTGAACGTTCTGACTTTGGCGTTTAGATCTCCCATCAGGATGGTGAGATCCTTTCTTGGGCACTTAGTTATGATTGTTTGCAGCCTCTCATAGAACTAATATTTATCGTCATCTTTGCTATCATCGGTGGGTGCATAACACTGGATAACATTCATTGTGATTCCCTCCTTTGTTTTGAAGGATGCCTTGATGATCCTGGATCCGTGAGATTCCCATTCTATAAATGTATTACGTGTTTATTTGAACAGCATCGGAGCAACTCCCTGAGTGTGTGGATCATTTTCCTCTTCGTGACTGGAGTACAACAGCATCTCTCACATATCTAGGCTTTGTTGTCCAGCAAAACACTAATAACTAATAAGAACAGATGCAGGAACACTGTAACTCCATTGTGAAGACGACTATACAGAAAAAATGCTTATGCAAAACAACAGAAAAACATAAATGAGAAAACCGCTTCTCAAAACATCAAAAAGCAGACAGACATCGATTGAAAAGCTTTCAATTGAAATATGGTGAGTAGAATTTGGTGAGCGAAACGGAATTAAAGTAATGTGATCAAAGTCTCCGAGAAAAGTTTTCTACATATGGGAACGCGCGCAATTTGAATCAAGACTACCGGGACGTCACATTAGATAACTGAAAAATCCTAAACTAGTAGGAACTTTGCACTCAATTGATTTCCGCGAGGTCCCTCAAGAAGTTTTGTGGTATAGTCCTACTTTCGAACAGTCAGCAGTATTCGTTTGCACATTGTTTGGTTCATATAAATTTCAACCGAATCACAAACCAGAAAGTATCTTCCGGACCACAAAATAATCTATATATAGCAAGCTCAAAGAAATCAATCGGTTTGTACAAGATCTTGACCAGAATATTAAATATCGGATCACAAGGCAAACAAATTTGGAGTTATATGTATATATCGTAATCCTGAATACTCAGTAAACAGCATTGATTGTTTGCTAATGGCTCAAGAAAAAGAGTCTCTTGTGGAGTCTCATTGGTCTGATTTTCAGCCTCCACCAAGCTCAGGGATAATCTACAAGCGGGAAGTTATTCCTCGTCACCGAACGTTATCTGCGTTATTAATTGGTTTGGGAATTATTGTAACACTAATACTTTTGCTGGTTTTATCCTACTTCATGCACGTTTACTCAGTTGTTCATTCACATATTAACAGTAAGTTTGGAGCTAGACTGATTTTCTTGTTATTCCACTTTGATGTTTTTTAAAAAAAATACCTATTTGACATGATATTCTCAAGACATTCAAAAGTCAACATCCATTCATTTGGACTTGGATTTCTTATACCAAGTTGTAAGCGGTTGAGATAACTTACCGAAACACTGCATTATGTACTTGGGGCTATAATACTTATAGGGAAATTCCATCTCAATGCTGCTGAAGATCCTCATGGTTGGTAAAGACTGATCTTTCATTCTTATTATTGAGGATTGTGTGCAAACCCACTGAATATGTAATCATGCTAAGTATCGTCTGTTAAGTATTTCGCTTGTTTTAATTCTAATTGACTTTAGTATCCCTTTATTCGTAAGTTCACCACATATTTATAATATTATTGTCATGTATTTGACTTTTTCTCACGAACTAAAGCAGTAGGCGTTTAAAATCGGTGTAACCAACCTGTCTGTCTTCCTCACACCTCAGTCAAGCTGTTCACATTAGATTCTGATCAATGAGTTTATTTAAAATCTAACATGATTTTTTTCACTGGAGTAAGCCATTGACATCTTATGCTTAGTCTTGGTCTAGTCGCTCCTAGTATTTTCCAACAGACTTCTGTACCAACCAGCTTGGCGCATTAACGCAAGTAATTGTTCGTTTCCTAACCATTCCAACCTGTGGAGATATTTTATATTCGATAGTTTAATTACATGGGAGCAAAATATATAACTAAATACCTGTGGTTTGTTTTTGTTTATTTTGTGTTTCATTGTTTATAACAGAGCTGCCAATGAGTAACAAGCTACTGAGTGGTCTCTGTCAATAATCTAAATTCACCAAAGCATTTTGTTAGCTGTTTTTATCACCTAACCTAATTGTGGAACTACAATATATACGTTAGCAATGATTGTACTAAAGTTTACCCACTCCACCAACTGACAAATAATAGCATTCGAGAACAGTTGCTGACCATTAATGTTTTCTTGATATTCCATTTTGGAATCCTTAGCTACTTACGTCTCTTATGTAGGCTTTTAGTAAGTATATTTTAACGGCTTTACAATCGCATTGTCCCAAACAGTCCATGACAATCGCTACTTGGAAGTAAGCTTTTCGTTAACGAAAGATATCAACTTCACTACAAAGCAAGGAAAAAACCAACACACTGAATATGGTATTCCGTAAAGCTTAAAATGTGGGGAAATACTTTACTGCCTTAAATAATCTCCGTAGTTCTGTTAATATATAACAACCAGGTGATTTTAGATCACTGCAGTTTTCCTAAATACTCTTGGAAGTTTACACTAAATTGAGTTTGATTCTTGGTATGCTTATAATGACGTTGAAACATAGACCTGATACTATGTGGCGCATAATTCTAACATGGGGTATCAAAAAATAAAATCAAAAGCTGAAAATAATCTCAAACAAAAAGAACATACCAAAGTCTCCTACAGTAACAATACAAACTAGAGAAGAAACTAAAATGTCCTCTCTTGAGATGTAAGAACATTGATTAAGTTACTCGTCATGTCGATTTCAAAAGTACTCAGAAAATTGCATGAATAGTCAAAAATCTTGATTTTTGTATTTCATATAATCATTTTTGTAATGACTGTGGTACTGACTTGCTTTGCACGTTGAACCACCTTTCTAAGCTCTTCACCATTTCGCATCTCTATCATAGTGGAGCGTCAGGAATACGATTTTCCTGCCAAAAGATTGGTAGAACTGTTCAATACACCATTATGTCCTTTCAAATCCCAGAGCTCGCATGTAATATTATTTTATCCCGGGACTGTAGCTACTACCCTAATGTTGAGTTCGAGCTTGCCCGTCATGAAGAGCTAGTCAAGCTGGATTTGTTGGAACATTTCAATAGTGTTCTATCACGCCAGTCAGGTTAATTAGATAGTAGTTGGACCAAAATCAGTCAATTTAAAGGTTAAAGGAAAAGTCTGGCAGCTGAATTCTTTGATATGTATCTGATAAATAGCCTACGCGCTCGTATCCTAAACTAAATGTTAGAGCACTCAATATCCGAGCCCTATTTCGAATCGAGCGACAAAATTCATCAGCTAAAACTAGAATCTTCTGTCACTAATGCATGCTTTGTTTCTCAAACTGAGATACAAGATCCTGCAGTGGTCATTCATTAAACCTCATCCAACTAATATAGAGATGGAGCATATCTGGAAACTTAGCATCAACTTTCTTCATCACGCTGATGCAAGTATACCAATGAATTTAAAAGCCAAACAAACTCTTTCTGAACGGGGTTCTATCCGTAATAGCGTGTTCTCAGCCTCGTCAAATGGTACAGTAAAGAAGGAAAGGATAAATAATTTTTATCCTTGTTGTTTCTTGCTGTCCCCTCTATATCACTGCACCTCTTATAGGGTTAAAGTTGGGTTTTGCAGGATACTTTCTGGATTTTAGGTTAGGTGTTCATACGTAATTGTAGCCTAAGTCGGTAGGTTAAACCAACCTGTCTCTTCGCCCTTCAACCCAAGGAACAAATAACGGCTATTATCTGTTGCATATATATTCAGAAAACCGTTTATTCGTATTAAGTGCCAACTTTAAGGTCAGATAGAGGACTGGCACTTTCTGGTCTCAGACGGTGGTCCAGTAAGAGCATGAGTTTTATTTAATATCGAAAATTCACAACAAGAATTCTTTAAAGGGCTCGTTTCAATAAAGCAAAGGTCAAATATGGATATCTAGTTGACTTCATTGTTAGAAATGTTATGGTTTTCCCAACTTCACAATGTTCTCTAATTTTCAATAAAAAAGGTTAGTGGGTCAAATATAAGGTAGTTTATGAGATCGTGAAAATCAAGAGACCACTAAACTGTAAAATTTCGTCCTCACCATCCCTTTTCCCAAACACAGCCTTGTCAATCTGTGGCATAAGTTGGTAGTAATAAGAGAAAAAAGCCCGGTAATCAAATACTTCTAGTCCTTTTCATGTCTGCCTTGACTTCCATTCCTTAATCACCATTTTTATTTTAGTGTTAGTGAGTCCCGACCGTTGCTGCTACCTTGACGTGGTGGTCGGGCTTGCCTATCGTGATGAACCAATCTAGTTATGCTGGCTGGAACAATCGTTCCTCAAGGTCCATGCCAGACAGGTCGGTTGAAGAGCGGTAAGACTAAAAACAGCAATCTCACGTACGAAGTTCTACGGTGTGACTGACTGACTGACTGAGTGTTAGTGAGTAAAAATGGTTATGAATCGAATTGCTAATCACTTTTCTCATTACATCTTTATTAATTTAGTGCAAGATACATTAAATCCAATTTGTTTACTACCAAGATTAACTGGTAAATGTCGTGCAAGTTTCAATCGTTGGGGTTGGAATCCACAGACAACAACCTGTGAAGAATTTATCTATGGTGGCTGTGATGCAAATGAAAATAACTTTTTAACCAAAGAAGAATGTGAAACAGTGTGTAAGATTAAAGTTTACATATAATTCTCATTATACTCATACATATGCGGCTATCTTATTTGGAGTATTGTTTCTTTATCCCTCCCTTCATAAAATATCAGTTACTATGCGATGTCATCTTTTATTATGTTGATTTTTGTCACTTTACCCAGTTTTGTCATCAAAATGGTGATCACTAAAGCTTTTAAACTACTATAATCTTCATTTATTCAATGTCATGCTCATAGACGTATTTATGTCAAGGTGGGTTAGGCCGATGGTACATCACTGTGTTGTTAAGTGTTCAAGGACATTGATATTCTATTAAGAAAAAAGATGATTTTCCCTCTTGGAAACTGCATATCCAATCGATCTGAATAACTTTGTAATATGGAATTTTTAATTTTAATTACTTTTAGATTGTCTCTTTTATCATTGTGTTGTTGTAATTTTATATTTTATTTTAACGCGAAATGAAATCCTAAATTTTTTGTTTAGAGAAACTTTTTTTTACAAAAAGAAAGCACGTTTTTAGTTCTACTGTTTTGTCTTCTTTTTTTCGAGTACATTTATTTATTTGAACAAATAAATATTGGTACAAAGGGGCAACAAATACATATGCACCGCACAAATCTCATTTGATCTGTGTGAGGTCTGTGATACTGCCCGAGTGCCCAAACTGAAGCAGATGGTTTTCTAAGGGGGCCACACCCGGAGCCTTTGATTTAAAGATCTGATCCATAAGACAGTGGAGCATCGTGAGGAGATACAGTCCCATGGTAGCCGGTGACCAACGATTAATTCATTTGCCATTTGTTCCTTCAGAATACTGGGGTGCATGTGCACCATTAGTTTGGAATCAGGGTTTTCCAACTTCGCTATGTGGACTCGCCGTGTCCATCAACCCGCTTAAAGCGCCGGAAATTTGCTTTTCGTCCTCTCGATTTCGTAAACGATATTAGTGCCGTGAGAAGGCAGTGAGTAGGATTTCCCTAGCATAGGCTATATACGCTTGGTCATGTGAGAGCATTTGGAGAGGGAGAGCTGACTTCCCCCATTCTCGGCCATACCAGGGTATTTGGGGGGAAAAACTGCTTATTTATTTCGACTGTAACTTTTATCAATCACTTTATTGACGCGTTACAGTTGATAGTCATAATGTCCAATACGATTCAATGAGTAGTCGAGTGATTGGTTTGTACGGAAAAATTTTGCATGTTGTACCAAAATATTTAGTGAAGATTACTCTCAGCATTGCAGACCACCATCCTATACATAGAACTATAGTATTCTATTTTTTATAGAATTAGTATCTACATGGATACAGGTGTTTGAATTGTTAATGGCTACTCTCAATACTGGATTATTAACTGAAACTCCAGAATGAACTGTTATCGAAAGTTAAGCCACTAGCCAGAGCGACAATTTCTTTTAAATTTAATAATATAACCCGTTTATATGCAAAATGATAACATGAATGTATTAGATGGTTTTTGAAAACACGGATAACCAAAAAAATGTTCAGTGAGTGGATATTGGTAAAAAAGTTGTAAATAAATGCAAAACATT